>NW_028280973.1:112500-412500 GCF_059751285.1 Brachycentrus maculatus
AATATACAACCTTGTTTCTTTAATCTAATAACACACCGTTATTATATCTGTAGCCGACGTAAAGAAAATGTAGACTTAGAAATAGAATTAATTAGCTTAGGGACCTCGGTATGTGTTAGCAATGTACTACCCCCTCAATAAAGACTGAAATGTGTCGCTTTCGGGGGTGGTCTTTGCCCATACCGAGGAGAGAAATAGCTCTAGGTTAGATTAAGCTATTTTTAAGATTATTATAGACTGAATAAATTGTAAACTGTATACTGCTCTGTGGTGCGCGCTCGACTGCGCCGAAGTAGCGGAGTGGGGATGTCCTTATACGTGCTAGAGGGAGACGGTACGCGAATGCCCTCGCTCCCTCTACGCCGTGATTGGCGGACATACCCCCCTCCGCGATTGGTCAGGCACGGCCGGGCGGCGCTACGGCGAGGCACCCAGAGCGGGTATATATAGGGCTACATTCAGCTTAATAAATCAGATTTCGACCGACTACCGCTGCGTTTTCTTCTCTCCGCCCCGCTTCTTCCCGACTTCGCTGCCCGCCCGGACTCATCGCCCCTCAGGAACATTCGACCGCCGCTACCCCCTGGACTTGGACTCGGATTTACTTTGGAGCTGACTGCACCCGGACTGGACGACGACGGAGCCGCCGCGACGACCCGACGGAGCGATACCGGACTTACGACCCGGTTGCCTGCTGCGTGCAGGTTGCGACTGCCGGTGCTACATACCGCCTTCGCCGGCGATCGCAAGGGATCTCTGGGCTTTCGGTGGATCTCTACGCGGGTAGATTCACCGTCGAGCGCGGCCGCGGACTGAGACTTGCCCGGCCGCTCTGCGCTGACGCCAGCACCTGCGGCATCTACAGTACTTTGTGCTGCGGCGCGATTGCCTAGTCGCCGCGTCGCGTACAAGTTGGTCCTTCGAGCCGGATCTTCACCGCAGAGCGCCTAGAGATGACTTCGAGAACCCCATCGCTTCGCTCAGGGAGAGGAGGCACACCACCCAGAGAAGAACCGCCAATGGAAGGAGACTCTGTCGAATCGGATTCGTCAGAGGACACCGTCCAAAGGCTAAGAACGCAAGTTCGAAATCTCCGCGCTACACTACGAGACGTCGAGAGCAGCCGCGGACGCGCGGACGCGAATCCCGAGCCCGCGGCGCGTACAACAGACATGGACAACATCATGACAGTATTATCGAGGATGGCGGTACTATTAGAGGCTTCGCAAGGAAGGAGCCCGGCTTCAGTCCCAGAAGATGTCAGCAGGGTCGGCGCTTTGATCGCGCGCCAGTCCACTGCCAAGGATTTACCCGTCTTCGCCGGAGAGCCGCAGGAATGGGCCACGTTCAAATCGCAGTACACTCAGTCGACGGAGATGTGCTGCCTTTCGGATCCGGAGAACCTCCTGCGTCTACAACGCGCATTGAAGGGACGAGCTAGAGAATCGGTATCATCATTACTCGTGGACCCGAGCCAAGTAGGCGTCATAATGAAGACGTTAGAACTTCACTACGGTCAGCCAGACATCGTTGTGTCATCACTATTGGAAAAGGTGAGAAGACTCCGCTGCATACAGAACGACGGATCGACGCAGGCATTAGTGGACCTATCGAGTGCAGTTCGGAACGCGATAGCGACCTTGGAAAGCTTCGGCGGGGACTACATGTCGACGCCTCAGCTGCTAAGCGAGCTAGTGAGCAAGTTGCCGCTGTGTATGAAGTTTCTATGGTGGTATAGCAGAAGGGGAGACCCCACAAGGCCCACCGCGAAGGATTTCGCGCTGTTTTTGGAAGACATGACGGAATCGGCAATGATAGGCGGCGGTATAGAGCCGCACGTATATAGCGGAAAAGACAGACAGCGCGAGAGGCCTCACAAGCGGGAGCAGGTGCATACAGTGATTTCTGTGGAGAAAAATGTGAATAGTGTCGTGTCATGTGTTTTGTGCGGACAGAGCCACTGGTTGCAATCTTGCCAGGAGTATCTAGAGTGTAGTGTCACAGAGAGATGGAACATAGTGCGACGGAAAAATCTGTGCTACGCGTGTCTAGCGAATACTCACCGGTATGTGAGTTGCAAAAATACGAGGAAGTGCGGCGTCGATGGGTGCCGCCGAACGCACCACAAAACACTTCATACGAGGGATCGAGCCGAAGTGCGCGAAGCTCGATCCGACTCAGACATAAGAGCGCCAGATAGCAGCGCCCGCCGGGATTCGCCCGCTGCTGCCGGCACCGGGGGCGCTAGACCACTCGCGGACGAGAGACAAGCCGCGAGTACGAGCGAAAGGAACATCGACTCCGGACACAGTTCCCGAGTCTACAACTTGGTTACGAGCACGCACGCTCGTGAGGAGCCAGTGCTCCTGAAGGTGATCCCCGTCACCCTAAGCGGTCCGCGCGGAGAAGCGGACGTCTATGCATTGCTCGACGAGGGATCAACCATAACACTACTGGACTCGAAGATTGCCAACGACATCGCGGAACCAGGGGGTGCCCGAGGATTGAGGATTCACGGTGCTGGCGGGATGTGCGTTACCGATGCAACTTCGAGGAAGGTGACACTGGAGGTGCGCGGGACTGCGAAGGGACAATTCTCGCTCCGTGCAAACACGATTCGGAAGCTGCATCTACCGCCACAACCGGTGGCTAGTATAGATGGTAGGGTGCAGCATGTGCGCCCGCAATTACTGATCGGCCAGGACAACGCCTCACTTATTGTGTCAAGAGAGGCGCGTAATTGCGGGAACTACATCGCCTCCGAGACGGCCCTGGGAACGGTCGTTCATGGGGGGCGATTCCGCCAGACTTGCGTCAATACACTGATGGCGTTAAGTGCGGACCAGAGGCTGGAAGAGCTAGTCCAGCGGAACTATGCTGTGGATGCGCTGGGAATATGCGCTGCAGCGAAAATATCGCGCCAGGAGGCGCAAGCCATAGAGGTCATGAAGGCTACGACCCGTTTCCTACCTGAAGGGCGGTACGAGACGGGGCTTCTATGGAAGGAAGGCGGGCCTTGTTTGGAAAACAATCGCCGTATCGCGCTGAACCGCTTCTCAAGCTTGGAGAAAAAGTTCAGAAAGGATAGTCAATTCGCCGGGGCCTACCGAAGGAAGATTGAAGAATATCTCGCCAAGGGGTACGCGCGGGAATTGGCAACGGCCGAAATAGAGGACACTTCGAGTGGGCGATGGTACCTCCCCCACTTCGCAGTAACAAACGTAAACAAGCCCGACAAATTACGTATTGTGTTCGACGCCGCCAGCTTTTGTAACGGGGCCTCATTGAATGGCATGTTGGCCAATGGACCGGATCTCCTCTCATCGCTTGTGGGGAATATCATGCGATTTCGCGAGGGGAAGGTCGCGCTGGCGGCGGACATAAGGGAGATGTTTCTCCAAATAAAGATAAGGAAGGAGGACCAGCGGGCGCAGCTGTTCCTCTGGCGAAATAATCCCGACGAGGAAATTCGGGAGATGGTTATGACGTCTATGACGTTTGGCGCTGCATGTTCCCCGAGCAGCGCCCAATATGTGCGGAACCGGGTCGCGGAAGACCACGGGCAGGACATGCCCGCCGCCAGAGATGCCGTGCTTCGAAAGTTCTACATGGACGACTACATGGATGCTGTGGATCGCACGACAGATGCGATTCGATTGCGCAGAGAGGTCTGCGAACTTCTACAGCGGGGCGGGTTTACCCTCGCGAACTGGGCGAGTGACGATCCCGCAGTCCTAGAAACAATCCCCGAGGAATTGAGGGGCAAGTGCGCGCGAGACATTATCAGCGGAACCTCGACGACTGAGAGAGTTCTGGGGATAAAATGGGACCCGGTGACTGACGAGTTCCGCTTCAAGTTTGCGGCGTCACGGGAGGTCCCGGCCGGGAGGCCAACGAAAAGGAAAATCCTGAGCGAGGTCATGAGCATATTCGACCCGCTCGGGTTCGTCGGGTGTTTGACGATACGCCCACGGATTCTACTGCAAGATATCTGGCGATCCCACATAGGGTGGGACGAGGAGATAAGCATAGAACAGGCAGATAAGTGGCGCACTTGGATAAACATACTGCGCGAGACCGAGTGCGCCATCCCGCGGCGCGTGGCGAGCAAGGGCCAGCAGGTAGAGCTGCACGTGTTTTCCGACGCATCGGAACAAGCTAGCTGCGCCGTTGCGTATATCGTAGAGGACACCGCCGCCGGGAAAAGGGCGACATTTGTGGCCAGCAAGTGTCGGGTGAGCCCGTTACGGGCGCTGTCAATTCCACGCCTGGAATTGCAGGCCGCGCTTATAGCTGCGCGGCTAGCAGCAACCATCAAGAAGGAATGCGGCGTACAACTGCGGGAAACATTCTATTGGACGGACTCCATGACGGTGCTGTGCTGGGTCCGGAGCGATTCCCGCATCTACACGCCGTTTGTGGCCCACCGCCTGGGGGAGATAGATGAGCTCACGAAGGCTCGTGAGTGGCGGTGGGTTCCAGGGAAACAGAACCCGGCTGATCTCGGGACACGAGACGGCGAGATACCGGACATATCGCCGACCGGTGTATGGTTCAGCGGGCCAGAATTTATTAGAAGAGGAAGGGATGAATGGCCGCCGCTCAAGGTGACGACGGCAGCATCTCAATCAGAAGTGGAGCTTAAGTGCGCGGACAGCGCTATCGTTATGACAATGCTCCCCGACGAATTACGGTTTTCGTCGTGGAGACGTCTAATCCGGACTACGGCGTGGGTACTGCGGTTTGTAAATCGGTGCCGAAAAAGGAGTCCGGGGAGCGCTACGCTCACGGTCCAGGAGCTCGAGGAATCAGAAAGGGCATGGATAAGGATATGCCAAGAAGACAGCTACCAAGCCGAGATAGCTGCAATCAGACGGGGGGAGTGCCTCCCGCGGGGGAGCCGCTTGATAGGGCTGACCCCGTTCCTAGATAACGAAAGCGTCCTGCGAATGGGGACGCGCATAACCAAAGCGCCCGCTGTGAGCGAGCCCATGAAGGCGCCAGTAATATTAGACGGCGCACACGCATACACCCGATTGATGATCCGGCACTACCATGAGTCGCGACTGCACGCAAGCACGGAGCGAACACTCGGCGAGATTAGACAACAGTTTTTCATCACCCGACTGCGGACAAATGTGAGGAAAGTAATCTACGAGTGTCGCTTCTGTAGGATGCAGAAAGCGCGACCGCAGCCGCCGCTCATGGGACAATTGCCAGTCGGCCGCCTGGATCATCACGTCAGGCCGTTCACCCATTGCGGGGTGGACATGTTCGGGCCCGTACACGTCACGATCGGAAGGCGACGTGAGAAACGGTACGGGGCCCTGTTTACGTGTATGGTGACGCGGGCGGTGCACATAGAAGTCACACCGTCACTGAGCACCGACTCGACGATACAGGCGCTGAGAAGGATGGCCGCTCGCAGGGGGCACCCTAGTACCATATACTCGGACAACGGCACTAACTTCAGGGGAGCTGACAAGGAGCTCGCGGACGCCATGAGAGGAATGGCTGAGGATCCCGAGCTCCAAAACGAGGCCACGAAGAGGGGAATCGAGTGGGTGTTCAATCCGCCATCGGCACCTCATATGGGGGGAGCCTGGGAACGGCTCGTCCGGTCAGTAAAGAGGGCGCTGATGGCAATACTTAAAGAACAGTACCCTCGGGAGGAGACGCTAATGACGGCGATAGCGGAGGCCGAGTATACAGTTAATACTCGCCCCCTGACACATGTTTCGCTGGATAGCCGAGACGCCGCCCCTCTGACACCGATGCACTTCCTCATCGGGTCGAGCGGGGCCCAACCGCATTTGGCGGACTACAGAGGCGTACCGCCGGGGATATGCCTGAAGAAGCAATGGCGCGTGGCACAGAAGCTAGCGGATGCTTTCTGGAAGAGATGGATGCGGGAGTATCTTCCGACGCTACAACAGAGGCGAAAGTGGCAACAGGCTGCCGCACCTATTAGGGTCGGCGACATCGTGGTGATCACGGACGCAGCCCTGCCGCGGAACGAATGGCCGCGGGGGCGCGTCATAGCAGTCACCCCGGGGAAGGACGGACAAGTGAGGAGCGCCAGGGTCCAGACAGCCGCCGGAACATACACGAGACCCGCCATCAAGCTCGCCGTATTGCTGCTGGGAGACGACGTCGGCGCAAGGATGCCTCCTCGGCAGGGGGGAGTGTAGCCGACGTAAAGAAAATGTAGACTTAGAAATAGAATTAATTAGCTTAGGGACCTCGGTATGTGTTAGCAATGTACTACCCCCTCAATAAAGACTGAAATGTGTCGCTTTCGGGGGTGGTCTTTGCCCATACCGAGGAGAGAAATAGCTCTAGGTTAGATTAAGCTATTTTTAAGATTATTATAGACTGAATAAATTGTAAACTGTATACTGCTCTGTGGTGCGCGCTCGACTGCGCCGAAGTAGCGGAGTGGGGATGTCCTTATACGTGCTAGAGGGAGACGGTACGCGAATGCCCTCGCTCCCTCTACGCCGTGATTGGCGGACATACCCCCCTCCGCGATTGGTCAGGCACGGCCGGGCGGCGCTACGGCGAGGCACCCAGAGCGGGTATATATAGGGCTACATTCAGCTTAATAAATCAGATTTCGACCGACTACCGCTGCGTTTTCTTCTCTCCGCCCCGCTTCTTCCCGACTTCGCTGCCCGCCCGGACTCATCGCCCCTCAGGAACATTCGACCGCCGCTACCCCCTGGACTTGGACTCGGATTTACTTTGGAGCTGACTGCACCCGGACTGGACGACGACGGAGCCGCCGCGACGACCCGACGGAGCGATACCGGACTTACGACCCGGTTGCCTGCTGCGTGCAGGTTGCGACTGCCGGTGCTACATACCGCCTTCGCCGGCGATCGCAAGGGATCTCTGGGCTTTCGGTGGATCTCTACGCGGGTAGATTCACCGTCGAGCGCGGCCGCGGACTGAGACTTGCCCGGCCGCTCTGCGCTGACGCCAGCACCTGCGGCATCTACAGTACTTTGTGCTGCGGCGCGATTGCCTAGTCGCCGCGTCGCGTACAATATCGTTGTAATCATTTGCATTTTCATTTTAATACAAATACAAATTGTATACCAAATATCGTAACTGGTCCAATTATTTTATTTGTAACGATTTTTATGACTATTTAAAATCATAACCGCTCTTACGATTTTTATAAATTCATATATTTTATGTATGAGATAAACAGTGGTAAAATACGTACGTAAATAGGTGTATTGTATTATATTTACGTCCATAATGACGCCTATTTTGGATTTTTAGAAGAATATTTCCTAATCCATACGATTATGTATTGCCTAGTCTGCAGTTTTGCATCAGTTACAGCGTAGTACGAGTATTGTAATAAAAAATACAGTAAGTATATCAAATAAGTAAAATTTAGTTTGGCAGCAATCCCGCGACTTTAAAAGGCATAATGCCTTTTTTGCTTAGTAAGTAAAATCGAATGTATTGTAATATGACGTTTTTATCGTTTTTCTATAACAAGGCAGCTTACAAACAAACTTCTCGAATTCCGCTTAAGGTAAGATCTCCGCTAAAAGCATCTTAGTTTTTCTAATTTCCATATTGTTTATATTTTTGGGACTCGTAAAAATAGGCTTGCCAATACACTCAGCGTTCAAAAAAGAATATAATAAGGTCACAATGCTCTTAAAATGGAAAGTGGAAATACCTTTAAAGTACAATATACTCGACTTGTAAAGTAAGGTATATAGCAGTTACACAGTTCTTCCAACACAAGTACAACATGTTTTCTCTGATAAAAACTTCTCGAGAAGAAGTTACTCGCAAGAAACGCGCTATATTATCGCCGTTTGGTTTAGCGGGGGATGTTGCCAGTTGCCATTCGCTATGATGGTACGTACGAAGGTTATGGTGTTCCCTATATCGCAGCACCCACTTTACGACGGGCGCAAGGGGTTTTGCGTATCGCGATTTATAAGTATGATGTTTTATTACTGCCCTCTCTTACCAAGTACCTTCCCCTAAATTCACGATTTGATATACCTACATACTTGTTTACGGATACGGGTTTTCTGTGATGAAAACTTGTATTCTTTCTATTAAAAGTATCATAATATTCACAATAGGCGTGTTCATCCTTAACCAAAAGCTAATGATAATTTAAATCATTCGAGAAATTTAATTTATGAAAATGTTGCTATATATGAATTATTTATCGAACACCTTATAGCAGGGCTTTATGGCTCGCCTTCAATTTTTTGCACTTACCTACACGTAGGTATTTTTGCTCAGCACTGTTTAATAATGCTCTTGCAAAGCGAAATAGATGTCACAAAATAACTCGATTCAATAGAATTATAAATTGTTTTTTTAAGATATTAATTGAATGTGCACGCAGACATTTACGGGTAAACGTGCATTACTTCCTTCTATTTTTGTTTTGGCATCCATTGCAGGGGGCTTATTTAGGGCGCTGTTGTACTGAAATTGTCCATAATATAGGAGGATGGTTTAATTTAAAAATACATTTTTGCTAATGTAATTTTTTAAACAAGTCATTTAAGTCCAACAACAAAAATGGATCAGTATTTTTTTAGTAAAAAAAATGTGCTATGTTAATCTGAAAATTTCACTAAATGTAATTAATAATGATAATCCTTTTCACCGCAATAAGGCCGTACTGTAATTAACGCCGACGTTTTAATCCTGAATTTTCACCTTTTTAGGGTAAAGAGGATATTTAAATTACCTTCAGAGATGGTGTCGCGTAAGTAGAGTAACTCGCAAACTGATTCGCTAATTGTTTTCATTGTAACAACGGTAATATTGAATTTCCATACTATTGATGTATATTTTATTAAAATACCTAATATTTTATATTTATTGACGAAAAATATTGCTTTACGAAATGTATCGTCACTCTCCTGACTGTCATTTTTGTGGATTTCATTGTTGTTTATAGAACAATGCACACTTATTAATGCGTTTTTTAGATAAAAACTTCAAATCAGATACTTTTAAATAATTAAATAATAATTTTTATAAACAATAAAATTATGGCGATATTATCGTGGTATGTGCGAATCATAATTTTTCCTCTGGCAATGTTGATAACTAAAATATTTTTTACACCTATAATCGTTGGCATCCGTAACTGGCGACGGTCTTTATTTTACCGTTTAACAGAAGATACGGAATATTCAAATATGGAATATCAAATGTGACATTGTTACAGAAAAATACAACAAAAATGAGCATTGAAAAATTAACAGCTCTCGAACGCATAGTTTATATTTCACATTTAATTTGACGTTATTTACTTATTCAGACAGATTTGTTCACAAATGCTATATTTGCCCCACTTAGGAGGTATTCACTATATGTACCATATGTTTATACAAAATTTGATATTTTAACCAATATCTAAATATTATAAATATATTCGACGATATGATGTTTTTTATTCGAGACGTGAATATGGACGTCTGGATAATTACAGAGCTTACAACCTTTAATCGGATGGTTTAGGTGATCACTGTACATACTGCATAACATGTACAATTTCATTTATGATTGATTACTCAACATTTCAAAAGTTGCATATATATTTTTCATGGCACAACAGGATTCACTTTTTTAAACTTAGGCGTAGGTGAAATCTATAACAGTTTTTAACGAAAAATCTAATTTAAAACAAAATGACAAATTGATTTGTAAATTATTTAATCTAGATATAATTACATATAATTTAATGTACATTTTAAACATATCTCTGAGAAATATGGCGAATATAAGGGTTCTAACGGCTGGCTGTACACTGTACGTAACCCTACTACGTATAGATGCTCGCATGGAGGTATCACGAGGGGACCTATAACTCGCACGAGTTCAACACATCCCGAATCTGACTACATGCGAGTACAGATAGATGTCCAGCGGGAATCGCTCGGATCCTGAAAATGTACAAATAAAATTTTATACGAAGAATGTTATACTTTGGATTTTTTTCTTACTTATAGAAAATTAAACATTTAAGTGTGTATAAGTATGTTATAGAAAGAGTTTCAACAATATTTTATGATAATTAAAAATAATGGAAGTTAGTGTTTTTAGTTTTTTTTACAGCAAAAAACTAAAAACGCATTTGTTTACGAAAACATTTGAATATTTTTCTCTCCTCATAATTTAATCTCAGTAAAGAACATTTGAGATTTTATAATAACGACACTTTAACAACTATATAACATATCACAAAATACCATCGGAATCATTACTTACATTACAGACTCCCGTTTTCCCACTCGCTCCCGCTTCCGCTCCCGATCGCTATCTTCTAACCGCTTGCTGAACTCGGTGTGATATAGCTTATTTTGTCATGTCTGTACCTGCGACAATTAGTTTTAGTCTAGTTTTTACAACCGACGAGCTATATTTCCAATTTATACTTCGTCAATTAGCCCATTTTTAGTAATCGTTTTTTACCAAGTTTCTTAAAAAAAATTCATCACAAGTAATTTTGATTGGGGCTGTTTAAAAATAAGGCCCCTTCTATTTATTTATTGAAATAAGTACTTCGTCCTTAGTATAATAATACACTTTTTTCACTCTAGAACGTTTGTCTTCAATTTGATTTCCCATTTAATCAATATTAATATACTCGTATTTGTGAGTATAGTTTTTTTATATTACAAATGTCAACTTGGACTGATATAATCTAGCTATAATCAGATCACTTCGTTTTTACGTATTCACAATCAAAATAAAATTGAATAGTTTTACATATATACCATTAGATCTAGGTGCAGAAATAAGTGTACGAAATTGATATTTATTTATTTTTATTTAAACATCATGTACAGAAAATAAAAAAAAGTACATTGGCGGGCTTATTGCTAAAAAGCAATATCTTCCAACCGACCAAAGACGGACTAGTGATATTGATCAAAACGTTTGATACCATATATAGCCGTTTGCAATCAGTGGGCAGATAGTACTTGAACATTTAAAAAAAACATAAATTACAAATTGACATTTAAAAAGAAACATAAATTAACAAAAGACGATAATAAGGAGGGCAAAGGAAGAAGGGAGATTAGGGAAGGAGGTAGAGGGAGGAGGTTTGAGCGACAGTTAGGATTCTAATGACAGATAGTAATGTCTCAGACGTTTTTAAAAGTTAATACATATTATTGTCTGATGTAATAGATTTTATCAAAAAACTAAAAAACAATTAATTAACAATTAGACAATAAAGTATTCTAGGATTCTAATGATAAATAGGTAGAATTCGGTAGCAAGTTTAAGAAAGAGGGGGAGTCAGGGGAGGAGGAGATGGACAGTTAGGGTTCTAAGGTAAGATAATGATGTTTCAGGCGTTTTTTGAAGGTTAAGATAGAAAGTGCATTTTTTACATGTAGAGGTAGTTCATTCCAGAGTCTAGCCGCTTGGACAGTAAAGGAATTACTGAGGAATGCTGTGTTGTGGCAAGGAATGGAGAGTGTTCTCTCTTGGGAAGAGCGAAGCGATAGACCATGATCAGAAAGGTAAACGAAGTTTTCTACAAGATAAATTGGTGCACTGGGGTCGTGAAGAATGTTATATAGTAGGTCAAGAGATTGTGAATTTATGCGTTGATTAAAATGAAGCCATTTTAATTCAGTGCGACAGGGTGAAACATGGTCATATTTCCTTAAGTTAAAAATAAAGCGAATACTATGATTCTGAAGACGCTCCAGACGATTAATAAGTTCCGTGCTAGCGTTAAGGTAACATATATTAGCATAACACAGAGAAGATAGGAGGACAGATTGTGACAGATTTATTTTAGCAGTGGGCGGAAGAAAATTTTGTAACCTTTTTAATGAGTGGAGAGTGCGGTAAAATATTTTACTAACTTCAGTTATCTGTTCATTCCAGCTTAAGTGTTGGTCCATTAAGACACCAAGGTTTTTTACAGTTTTCGTAAAAGGAATTGGAGATTTGTTAATTACTAAAGGTGATAAAGTAGTTAAGTTTAGAAGGGAAATTTGTCTACGACTACCTATAACAATGGCTTGAGATTTTTTTGGGTTGATCAGTAAACCATTATCTTTGGACCAACAAGAGATTGAATAGAGATTAGAGTTTAACGTTTTTATAGCATTGTCAACATTTTTGGCATCAGTGTGAAGATAAATTTGAAGGTCGTCGGCGTAGAGATGATAAGAACAACTCAAGTGGGTAGATATGGTGTTTATGAAGATTGAGAAGAGGAGTGGAGAAATAACGCTACCCTGAGGTACCCCTGTGCTTAACCAATTAAACTCTGATGATTTATCTGGCAGAATAACACTTTGTCTTCTCCCATTTAAAAAAGCTGAATACCATTGTATAACTGAATGTGAGAAATTGAGGGAGCTTAGTCGGGCGAGAAGTATATCAAAATCCACAGAATTGAATGCACTGCTAAAATCTAGGAGAGCCAGGACAGTAAGTTGTCTATCATTCATAGCGCGTCTAATATCATCGGTAATTTTGGTTAAAACCGTCGTTGTGCTATGGGCTGAGCGGAAACCTGATTGATATGGGTCGAATAGTTTATTACTATTTAAGTAGCTATTGGTTTGATTAAAAACTACCTTTTCGATAATTTTGGAGAGGGTTGGTAGAATGGAAATCGGCCTAAAGTCTGTGAGTTGTGTGGGTGAAGGTATTTTAGGGAGTGGGATTATGTTAGCAATTTTCCATTTTGCAGGAAAAGAATGTGAAGTAAGTGAGTAGTTGATAATATGAGAGATGATTGGCCCAATGGAGTAAAAAATGAGATTAATCATGGATAAATTAATTCCATCGTATCCACTGGAGTTGGACTTTATAGAAAGGAGAATTTTTTTAATTTCCGCTTCAGTGACAATATTAAATGAAAGAGGTTGGCAGTTGGGCTGAGGGAGGGATTTGATGTGTGATATTGTATTTGATTTGATTGCGCTATCAAGTAGAATGGGAGGTTTGGAAAAATGACTATTTAGGGCATTTAAGTCAATTGAAATATCTACAGCATCTTTAGGTTTTGCAAACCCTTGAGTCTTGAGAAACTTCCAAGAGTCCTTAGGGCTAGCCTGGACCAAAGACTCGTAAAAGAACCTACGTTTAGCGTTACGACACTTCTGATTGCATTTGTTTCTTAGAGACCTGTAATTTTCCCAGGTAGCGGTTCCAGGGTGGTTCTTCGCTTTATTGAAAGCTTTATCTCTCTTGCACATTAGATGAGCTATATCCGCCGTAAACCACGGAGTAGGTGAGTGCTTGGTATTAATTTTCTTTATGGATATTAGTCGTTGTTTTGTAGAACCACAATAATATCATTTTAAATTCAACCTGTAAATCATTCTTTCAACACGTGTAACAACAAGTGTGGGTAAATAGTAAAATATACCTATAAATTATTAGTCAATTTTGAAAATCTCACCGAATTATATAATAATATAAAGGTATAAGTTTTGATCCTAGGATAATGTAAAATTAATCAGTGGTTAATAAAACTACGTATAATAAGTGTATCAAAGTATCATTTATTTATATAATCTAACTTATTTTATTAAAGCTTTATGAAAATGCGTTTAAGATGAATTAAGGACTCGCGGTAGTTTGACCTAGTGAAGAATATATAAATAAGGATTCTGACGCAGCAACCCACGGTCGCAACTGTAGCCAAGAACAACGGGCAATTCAGTTGGCTAAGCCAGTAAATTCGCATACCTTTGGAGAGATATCGAAGTGCTTTTCTTTTACGAGGGATCAGGTTCTCACCCGCTGCTGGCAATCCGTCGGCAGTTGTCGGCTAGGGTTGCAAGAACCTGGAGGTAGTATTTGGACTCCACGATTATAAGTTAATCAAATTATGGGTTTAATGACAACAAACTCGACCAACAAAATACTAACTCGTTTGGAATATTTATTACATTCCTTCGCGCCTTTTATTCTTGATATTTTTGCCGTTTAAAAATTTAGTTTGTTCGTATAAAATAAACGAGGAATTCACGAGGCGACATAAACGCGGATATGTCACATTTATGAGGTTCTGTGACGCAGTGACCCGCGCACTGTGTAGGTACTTTCGGTTTGTAGATGTCGGGTAGGACGTCATAACCGGGTCGGAATGTGGCGAGCGACCACACGAGACGCTAGCGCATACTCGTTCTATGGGGGTTATGGGGGAGGACAATATAATAAATGTGACGCGCTTCCACTCGTGATGAAATAAGCCGAACCAGTCCGCCTCCCTTAATATTCAGAGGAAATATTAATACCTGAAGGGAATGTGAGTGGAGACGCGTGACCGGAAACTTAATGTCGCCTAGCTGTCTAGTTAACAAGAAACAGTACCTTAGTAATGCACTCGGGATGGAACACGTATCATATTACGATTATTTCAATTAATCATTTCGAGCCGTCGCTATTATACTCACATCACCTATTCACCTATTCGCAGGTCTCAGTGCCTGCGATACCTATATTCACCTGTCACTCGTCAATTTACAAACATATGGAACTGGACGTGTGTATATATATATGTAAATACGTATAATATATACGCGGGTATTAATTATTTAATTATTCGACAAACCAACACTCTATGGATTAGTTTTGGTAATAATAATAAAAAAAATCTGCTACGGGCTCCTATGAAGAGAAAAAAGAAACAAATTCGCTAAAAACGTAATTTTCATATTTTTGCGTCTACTGAACATCGGTAATTTTGGTGTGGTAATTTTAAAGCAAAAGCGAGCGAATGTTTTTTTCCGCAGGATCCCTTTTTATTACGCTTAATATAAATTTACTACCGACCGTGAATCGTATAAATATAATTCTATCTATACTCCATTAACGTACCGAGAATACTGGAAGGAAAAAATGAAATGCCATAATTTTAGTTGACTTTTAATTCACGGTAATTGATTATTCATAATGACTGAACTTTTATTTGAAAACAGACATGTTTTGTAAAATGCTCGTTTTTAGGTTTTTATAAAATAAAATAACAACAAAGCATTCTGACCTCATTTGAGCGTCGAAAGGTTATTGTTCAACATTGTAGTGTCCTGTCACTCGGTGTTGTTACTTATTTATCGCTCTTTTATAAATAAATATTATTTAAAATATGTAGACTTTTCATACAATTTGAACTTAAAGAAACATATCTAGTTGATGATTGAGAATTTGGAATTTATTTATGTAAATATCGTGTCGGTTTGTAGTCTTTTGGTCAGTGTCGTAATCTGCGAGGCTTATCTGAATCTAAGTTCGTGCGGACAAGGTCATGCAACCCCGAATGGCCTTCTATTTTTCCTCCATTCCCTATTTCATATAGCAGTAATGTCCCTCATACTAAACTCCTTACTTTACTGTATCTTACTGATCTAATGCGGTACTATGTGTAAGAAATAAAAATAATAAGGATTAAATCATCGTAGTCTCGGAAATAAACGACCTGTAGGTACTTTATAACTCGGCTCAAATTTCACCATATTAATGAATACCTTTTCATAATAAATAATACTTTTATTTATTGTTTCGGCATTAACTTTGTGGTAAGACATGTTACAATGATTAAAGAAAACACTTCGTTTTTTACCACTTGAGTTTTATTATAGACTACATGTTTCAGAAGTTAAACTTCCATCATTCAGGTCTGTATAATAATTATTATTAATAATAATTACTATACAGACCTGAATGATGGAAGTTTAACTTCTGAAACATGTAGTCTATAATAAAACTCAAGTGGTAAAAAACGAAGTGTTTTCTTTAATCATTATAAATAATACTGTTGTACAACAAAAAAAATATATATATCTTCACATTTTCAATAGTATTCAGTTAACTCGTTTCAAATATATAAATATAATTGTAACTAAATTGGATGTAACAATAATAAAGATTGTAATATAAATAGAGCATCTCTTCAATGTAATTAGCGCAATCCGAATCTCATTGCACGTGATGTAACGTGACGTCACACTGCAGTACATCGACTGCTATCTTCCTTCCTTCGTACACGAGTAGTGATTTGATATCCCGCAGGAGATACAGGGAACTCGACACTAGAAGGTTAGCCAGACGCACTAGCGTACAAAATGTAAAAGATGTGTTTATGCACATTGTTATAGTTCTTAGCATGTAAATATCAGTAGATATAGTGGAAGAGGGAAATGAAGTTTCTTAAATCGAATTTGAATTAATTTTGTAAAATAAACATTCAAATCTACCTCTGACATAAGATCTGTTCAAAATAACAATGACAAAAGTGAAACAAGATTTTAAAACCGTAAAAAAAATCATCCTTAAATAACCATATTTTCGAGCAATCAGATACTCGTACAAGGGAAGTTCGCGCTGATACGCGAGATATTTCATTATCACTCGTCATTCTGTAACGGGTTAGCTTTTCAAGAAAAAAAGTAAATTTATTACACCAATATGTTGCTACAAAGGTTTTATAAATGAGGTAATCATAATATTTGGTTTATGCCAGTGCGTCTAGTCGTGATCCGGGGGTGTGAAATAATCGTGTTCCTGTTCCGGAAAATGAATTGCGCAATTTATCTTCCGTAAAAATAATACGATTTTTTTAACTGCGATGCAAAGTATATTTTTTATTACATAAATATATATATATATATATATATATATATATATATATATATATATATATATATATATATATATATATATATATATATATATATATATATATATATATATATATATATATATATATATATATATATATATATATATATATATATATATATATATATATATATATATATATATATATATATATATATATATATATATATATATATATATATATATATATATATATATATATATATATATACATATATATATATATATATATATATATATATATATATATATATATATATATATATATATATATATATATATATATATATATATATATATATAATTAAATATCTATTAAATACAAAGTATTTATTTTTAAACCTTTTTTTCTCAATTCTAGTTTGAAATATGAAAAATAATATGTTTATATTATACGGTAACTGAAATCGATCAAGAAAAAATACACATGTATTTGTCAGTTGAAATGTATATTTTCATAAATAAGTAGGTACGATGATAATTGCTAACCACAAATATATTATAATTATCATTAAAAAAATATTTTGTGTTATTCTGTTGAAAAAATAAAGTTTGTTCCATGTGTGTTATAAATATAAATTATATTACTATTGTTAATCATTTATCCTTTGCCAGTCTTATTTTTTATAGAACTAGTCAATCTAGATAATAACAAGAAAAACATAAAAATTGTATTAGAGTCCCAGAATTATATTTGTGTTGCATCGAGTGCAGGTGCACGGGATCCATTATGCTAATATGATAGCAATGTTGCGACTTTCTCGGAGGTATTATACACAAGGTAGTTTTCCTATGGACATATTCCGAATAGTTGTATGTAAAGGGTCCGCCAAATAACTTTTTTTTTTTGAAAATGCTATAAAAAACATCGAGTGTAGCTTCGGCTGTGTGGCACGTAGCGCCGTCCTGTTGAAACCAAATGTTGCCAATATCCTCCTCTTCAATTTTTGTGAACAAAAATCCGTTCAACATGGCCCGATAACGATCGCCATTGACTGTAACGGCCACTCCTTGCTCATTTTCAAAGAAAAATGGCCCAATTATGCCTCTGGACCAAAATCCGCACCAAACAGTGACTCGTTTTGGGTGTACCGGCTTTTCAATGTATGCGTGCGGGTTTTCTGTGCCCCAAATACGACAATTTTGCTTGTTTACATACCCGCCAAGATCAAAATGAGCTTCATCCGAAAAGATGATTTTTTTGGCAAAATCGGCATCTTCTGTAAGTCGATCGCAGGCCCACTCAGCGAAGCGAAAACGCATTGGATGGTCAGTTGGCTTCAACTCCTGAACCAATTGGACTTTGTATGGCGTCATACCAAGGTCTTTATGCAAAATTCGTCTCAATGATGTCTCCGAAATGTTCAATTGTTGAGAACGACGGTGAATTGATGTTGATGGCGCTTCACGCACACTTTCTGCCACAACATCGATATTCTCGGGTGTACGCACTGTTTTTGGCTTTTCACGCTTTGGTTTATCGATGAGGATGCCAGTTTCTTTCACTTTTTTCACAAGATAACGAACATACGGAGCTGACGGTGCTTCTCTTCTTCCAAAAACCGTACGCAATTTTCGCACACATTCTGCAACATTACCATGATTTTCAAAGTAATGTCGCAATATTTCCCAGCGTTGTTCAAGCGTATACACAACCATATTCGCTTAGCGGAAGGATAAAACTAATTATCTGTCAAATCAGACATGAGCTAAGTGTTACCATTCACGAAATAAGCACTAGTTGAAAAAAAAACTTTAGATGGCGGACCCTATAGATGTCACTGTGAACGTTTCACGACAATTCTCACTGAACGATGTGCAGCTATGTTCAACCCATTGAGATATAAATCTCTCGCATTTAACTACATATATCTACTCACAATGCTGTAAGGGTAGTAGCCAAATTATCCGAATTAAGATTTCACGAGTCAAAATAATTCGACAATTTTCATTTTGATTAAAATATACAAGTAAGTATGTTTTATTATTTATATTTAACATCCAAAGCGTGCTCTTCTAACTTCGTACAATACACATGTACTCTGTGAAATATTGTAGAGCGAAAATCGGTGGAAACACTTGGATTTATTATGACGTTACATTATTCATCTCAGTACATTAGATTAAGATGATTATATGACATCCCTCACATGGGGATAATTTAATTCACCAAACCAAAGGGTCGTCTCTAAATCTCGTACAGAATACATAATTTCCTCAATTGACCTCAAATTTTCTAAAAATATATGTATTTTCGGAGCAGTCGGTTACTTTACTTTACACATTTCATTTTATCCAGAACGTTTAAAACGAGACGGAATGACGTAAAAAGTTACTACTTAATTAAAAATATGTTCATATTTAGTATACGACATCCGCGTATATGTATGTAAAGTACCAAAATTTATAATTTATTTCCAAAAACACGTATTTAGATGATTCGAATATAAAAATAAACACTTGAATAAGATAACTCTTCTGTTTAATAATGTTAATACGACTAGTTTCGAGAACTACAGATGTTCTTACCAAATCAAGTGAAATTTGTACCATTTTATATTTTCACTTTTTAATGAGAAATCTGTAGTTCTCGAAAGTAGTCGGGTAGACTTGTACATTACAAACTCAAAAAGTGGTCTTTTACAAGTGTTTTATATTAAAATAACTCATCATAAGTCGATAAGTCACATATTTAGATACTTCCTAAATTTAGAAGAGGAAAAAGTACCTTCTCCATATTTTTAACATTCTTGAAATAGGTACCAGAGATTTAATAAATATTAACATATCCGGACATGTCTCAATTATGAGTTTGCAATACTATTTTTAACCAACGTAGGATTATTCCAAACAATCACATCAATGATTGATGTTGCCTAAGAATTTTTAATTTAATGAACTTGCAAAAAACATATCTTTATAATTACATCTTCCCAAATTATTAAAATTAACTAAAACTAACTAATGAAAGATCGCAAGTCGTACAAATATCCAAACTTCTACATTTCCATCTCAATAGACTTCTTTGTAATTACATACATACATATTTTTAAAAATTATATTTTATTTATTGAAAAACGCCTAATATTTAACTAAAATTCTTGTATGCTAATGTACTCGTATATTAAATTACACTTCACTTCAGCATCTACATATCGTAGTCATACAGGAGAAAGTGACCAAGTGCATTGTTTTACAAAAACGTGATCATTGACTATTTGATATCTTAATATTGCTTTGAAAAAATCCCGAAGGATTTTAAACTTGGAAGTATAATATATTGACTAGTTAAAAATGACTAACTGCATTGGTGTTTATTTTCTTGCCAAGCAAAAGTGACTTAAATGTCCCTCCTGAACATTTTACGTTTTGGTAGTTGGTCACTTTCTCCTGTACGACTACGATATATCTATTGGAGAAATTATTTTTTCGCGATTATTGGCAATTGATTTTAATTTAAATACACGTTTTTCAGTAGAGACAAGTAAGCCTTATACCGAACAATATATTCCGCGAGGCTAGAATTACTCCATCGTCACCTGAATAAAGGGATTACTTGTCGGAGAGTGTGTCAGTTAGTGTTGGTAAGTTGAATGCCGAATGTATTCTCAAGAAGGAAACAAAACAGTTATTCCGGGAGAAACGTTGTGTTCGCACGATAGAGCCCAAATGGTTCCACGATCAGTAATCTCCCAGTTTATTGCGTTATTACGACTACATAACGGCGGAGGTGCGGCACTGTTCTACCGTTCTACCACTCCGCGATGAATGAAGATACAAGTTACTAAAACTCTGCAACTCTATGTCTGGAGAAGTTAACCACAACGAACAATAAACTGCCGTATGAATGTGTGAACGTTCCTCGGGAGAGATATTATTCATACGCGTAATAAAATATAAATAAATCATTTCACAATATCCCATAAGTGATGTCAATTAGTATTTCATATGTAAATACAAACTATTTAGAACTTTTATTCCTTACCAAGTAATTGAATAATTTAGGCATTATTAACTACATTATAATTATATATATATATATATATATATATATATATATATATATATATATATATATATATATATATATATATATATATATATATATATATATATATATATATATATATATATATATATATATATATATATATATATATATATATATATATATATATATATATATATATATATATATATATATATATATATATATATATATATATTTAATATATATATTTATTGGAAAGTGTGTTTTGGATGTTATGAAAGTTAAATATTATTATTTGTATTCACCCTCATTTATTAATAATCCCGACAACGTATAGACCAGTGAAGCAGAAAAAAATAGTGCTATCTTCATCCGATATTACATTAACCACTTAATTCCTCTAAACATGACCGGCTCATCTGTCGGATACGTTCCGATTTCTGATAACCCGAACCCAGCATGCGTATCTCAACATGTATTGCACAGTCTCCCATTTTTATTGCATTTAAAACAGAAATATTTTTCAATTTAAGTTTTACTTATTAAATACTATCATAAAATCTACTGTGAGACGTGTTTCGATGCATTCCGCATCATTTTCAATAGTGGTATTTACTAAGTAAAACTTAAATAAAAAATGGATAGATTTTACCACAAAGTGACTGTCGAATTAACTAATGAGAAATATTTAAATCAATGATGGTTTCAACGCACTAACATTTGATTAGACGTTTATTTAGAACGTATTTTTCAAATATTTTTGTTTTTATATTTTTTGCTTCATTATTTTAAGGATTTTTTTACCTATGTCAACGTCAAAAGTTGTATGAGACCAGTATATTCCGTTAAAAAATGTATGTCGTTAAGAAAACAGTAAATTTCCATAACTGTAACAAACTTAAATACTTGACAACATATAAAATAAACCAGATGTGTAATACAACGTAAATTTGATTCATTTGCATTTTTATTAATCTGAAGTACCTACTCATCTACATAATTAAGTTAGAAGGGTCTCTCTAGTCTTCATTTATAGCCGAATTATCTTCAATTGAGAACTGTGGAGTATAAAGTGAACTAGTACCGTAGTCGACCCTTATTTCACTTCATTTGAACATTAAAGCGCATTTGTGGGCCGAGAATGGGGCCCTGCGGAACACCAGATAAGGGACAGAACAAAGCTGTCACATCCGAACCAGTTTTTCATTTTTCTCGTAAAGCGAGCTTATTCAAATTGAAGTCTAACAAATTAGGTTCGCAAATAGCGCGAGCCAACTATTGAACCCGGCTTAATTGCGTTAAACCCGACACAGGCATCGGACGGTGGACGGTGCACTGGGAGATAAGCGGACACACCGACAGACTACTGGACAGTGGGGTGTCATTTTCACCATTTTAAAATTCAGGAACTGAAGTATGAATACATAAAATCATAAAATACTGGTTTTAGATTTTTTCTATAAACACGAACTACACTTTAAATTAATCAAAATCGTAAAAAAACGAGATACGATTAATTGGCCTTCCGGCTAAATTAATCGTATCTCGTTTTTTTATATCCGATGAAAATTAACATTTGCGAATTCATCTCCGCTTCGTTGAATTAGAACTCAGCGGAGTATATATCTATCGGAAAGATTAAAGAAAAATAGGTGATGACTTAGAAATATGCTTTGGCTTTTTCAAATTCAGTTTGAAATTTGAGAGTATCTGTTTGTTAAGTAACCATAATCCTATGATTTAATTTTACCCTGTTATATTATTTTTATTAAATGATAAATTTGGATAATGTGCACACTTACTATGCCATATATTGGATTCAAGCTGTGATAGAGAGGGGTTTCATAACTGAGATAATAAATAAATAGATAAACGAAAATTGCTACACTACCAGGATGGGGTTGAATTCGTTCGTTTTTTTATTACTTTTTGATTCTTTAAATTATTATTTTTTAATCTTTGTGTAGTATGTATGATATGTTAGTTTAATTCTCGATCAAATTGACATGATAAATAATTTATTTCCACTAATTTATTTTATTATGTAATATTTTATATTCGACGAATAACAATATTCTTTCGTCTTTTTTAACCTCCATCTACTTTCGGGTGGTGCATAAGACACTTCATTGAATCTGAACTGAAAATCATAGAACTGAATCTTAACTCGATCATTTTTTTATATGAAGACAAGGTGATCAATCCTTAGCTACAAATTCTCAGAAATAGGATTAAAAATATTTTATTAAATTTCTGATGACGCGAATCATTATTTAAGGGACTTTCAACATGATCTAACTTAGACAAACTTACACGAGTACAATTATCCCTATTTGAGCGCCCTAATCATTTATGTTCCTCTCATATTTCTACCCATTATTATTTCTCGTATAGCAGTAATGTCCTCCCTCAAGATTGATGAAGTGATCACGCAAACCTGCCAACGATAGGTCGTAAGTTCTATAAGACCCTGACTTCAATACGTTCATTTCGATAACTTCTTCATTTATGTTGAGATATCATTAAAATATCGACTTATTTTGAAATAATTATTTATATTTGAAAAAAAATAAAAATTACCTTAGCAACAGTTATATTAATCGTTCGGTAGTACTGTCACATCATGTTCCCGATCGGCACAGAGCAAAGTGAGGAAGTTCGAGTCGGGATCTGGCGGTGGAGACGGGCAGGAGACACGCGCGGCGCTCGCGGCGGTCGGGGCTACACTGAGCGAGCGCGAGCGGCGAGCATGCCAGGCGCGCTCACGGGGCGACACGGCACTCGGCACACGGCGGCTTCCTGCGCCCACCGCCCCCTCGGTCATTGCGGGGCTAGAAGTCCTGAAGTCCTGAAATACTGAAATCAAAGTATTTGCCTCAAATTCGATTTCGTACTGATAACGCTTCGTAATACAATTAATCTAAAGTTGATTTGATGTACTACTATTTTTTCATGTTAAAATTACCTAATAATAAAACGTTCATTTTCCTCGGAGATAATAAAAATTTATTTTCAGGGCATATTTTCTAGTCTCACATGAAGCATGTCACAGATAGTCCGGGAATTTTCACTGAAATTCGTAAAGTTATAGAAATGTTATATATTTATGTGGAAATTCGTCATCTGAAAAATTATATTTGCCTCTTTCGCACTAAATGTAACATGTGTTTTTTTTTTAATAAATATAGTACATTAATTATCATATAAATGCATGTAACAAACGTACATATGCATGTTGATAAATGTACCTTTTGAAATTTATTACTACACAGTGCATTGTAAGATTTACGTCAATAATATGGTTATTGTATGAAATGAAATGGCCGAAATTTTAATACGAAAATCAATTAGGTTCAAGTAAATTAAAAATATTTGAAAATATTCTATTATTTTTTAAGTAAGTAAACTTTTCGCAGTTAATAGGTTTCGGAATTAATATACTATAGCACGGTGTTATTATTACGTCACATTTTTTAAACATACCTACAGTTACATATATCGCCCACTCCAGTTATACGTGTTATCGGAATGCCCATAAAATGTACTATATTCTAGCAAAAGAGGTATTTAACTACTTATTATTTACCCGCCATAGGGCAGAAAGTGGTGTTTTTGCATTTTGAAGAAAAGGTATTGTTTAATATTTTTTTTTTAAATATTAAATATTTTTCAAAAGGACAAAAAACCTTCAGGTTTTTCCTAAAAAGATCTGTTGCACAGTAAAAAGTTCAATAAGTGGCTTGATATTTATTTAAATACATTTTTTTATATTCTGAAACTTTAAAAACGATCTCCTGAAAAATGAGGTTTTTTATTTATTTATGACGTTCTTGAAAGGAGTGAGCGATATGTAAAAACAATTAAATTTTGTTTAAATTTATTTTGAGGTATTTATGTTGTGGGTTGACACTCTCAATGGCCAACGTTTAACTTGCTATTGGAAGGGCATCATCAGGGTGATGATCGACACACAACGGCATCGGCACCATGACTTAGAAGAAAACTTTTACAATAATTACGTTCGTTTAATTATTTGGGAACATTATTATTCACAAGGGTTACATATATAGGCTATTGCAAACTACGTAAATAGGATTCAATTATAGATGAAAAACTAAACGAATTTATTGTCTCCACAAATAAAATAAGTATTTTTGAGAGTTTCAGTGTGTGGATGTCAGTGAAGTCGGATTAATTCGTGTAAATGTGACAAGCGTAGTAGCGTTTATACGTGTTCTTTCTTACTTCTAGCCAGCGGTGATGGTAACTTTTCAGACCACATTACAGCATCAATGTCATTACACATTCAATCTTATTATACGAGTATGTGAAAAGCTGCAATAACATCTGGAATATCGCGAATAACTGCGAGTGGCACACGTCTCATCTAATCTGAACGATAAGAAAACTTTCCGTGCTTAATGTGCTTATACTCTTGTCTAATTCAACAAAAAAAAATACAAGATAGAATAATAAACGAAAAAAACAGTCGGAGAATGTTGTCTTATTTATGATATTCATATTCATCTGGAGCTACAGATTTATATTTTATCGGCTGGCAACTGCTCAAAGAGTAGCTATGATTTCTCAATTTGACCAAATATCGCATGACCTTCTTATAACATGCACCAAAAAAATATAATTACTTTAATATTTTATTGTTTACTACGAATTTCAAAGCAGTTTAATAAAAATCGTAATTTTGGTGTCCTTTTTACTATTTGTTGGCAAATTTTGTTTTCTTTATGTTTGTGTTTAAAATATAGTATAAGTTGAGCAGCATTTTGATATTATTTGGATACAACGAAAGGTGCTTTATTTTTCTGTAGTTTATTTACCCTCAAATGTGATTCTATTGTTCGTCGATAAATGTTTATTTGGTAAGTGGTCGATAGGCTACTTGAGAAGGGATATTTTATTTCTGAATTTCTGGAGTATCTACCTACTACACTGACTACCGACTAATATCACGAACCAAACTGAAGGGAAAATATATATATTTTGTTTTGTGTTTACACGTATTATCGAAAGAGTATATAGGGGTGGAAGGAATACAAAGATATTTTACTTTGAAGTAAATAAACATTTCCGTCTAAAACTAAAATACATCCATGTTTTTTATGTCCACATTTTTTGTTATTGTTACCTTTTTAACCTCTTACAACGATATTTATATCTTTGCCGTTAATTACATATATGCAAGGTGATCATCGTTGTTTATGAAACGCCATTTATTCCAATGTTATATTAAAACTATCAAAAAGCAAAGTGAATTTTCTTCATACCTATTTTATTAGACACTGTTAAAACCATAATATTATAAAACTTTGTATAGTAATAACCTTTATTAAAAATGGTTTTTATTATAATGGATACCAAACAATTGGCGATAATCTTTTATCAGTTTAATGTAACATTAGATTAAAGATTTATTTAAAAAATCATGTTTTGAAAAATTAATGCTTATTTTACAAAGTCTGTCGTACGAATATCTAGAAATAATCAAACAATTATATTTAATGAACCAACATTCATCTCGATTTAGAAAATAAACACTTATTTACCTCCCCCTCCCCGCGCCATTCTTAAGAAGTGAGACGTTGTTAATCAATACATCCCTTGACGGTATTATATTTAAATTTTAATTCATAATGAATAGCGGTTCTTTAATATAATTTGGAGAAGAATTAGATGAGATGAAATGCAAAGATTGCGGGGGATGTTTAGTATGCCAGAAGTTAGAACAAGTCTCTCTTATACCACTTCTGCTAATTAATCAAGATGTTGTCGCGAATATAAAATCCGCGTTTTGTAGACAATTTGTCACCTCACAATTACACATTCAATATTGCTTATTATTAATGTTCTTTGTACTTTTAATACCCACACAGTCTTTTTTTTTAAAGCTGTCCTACCGCACGCCCAGATCTGATACAGAAGCATCTAGGCTTCCTGACAGATCTGCTCTTGCTAAGCATTTTTTTTAACTAAGTCGCGAAATTTATTAAAAATGTGAAAAAACAATAATAATAAATACACAGAGTCTTTAATAATCCCCGACCAGAAGATTTCTACAAATGGCGTCTCAACTCTGCCAACTTGTCGCTGTTCCATTTTTTCAACTTCTAAGAAGATCCAAATTATTTGAAAACAATACTTTTTTAGACTTTCCCAAGTAGTATTGAGCTTTACACTCTTACGTAATAGCAACTTACCGATGTAAAATCACTCAACATAATCATACATACCTCGAAATCTGTAAAATACCTTATGTTAATGAAGCATATATACACCGCTCAAATTTTAATTTGATAAAACGT
Organism: Brachycentrus maculatus; assembly: GCF_059751285.1. Classification (NCBI taxonomy): domain Eukaryota; kingdom Metazoa; phylum Arthropoda; class Insecta; order Trichoptera; family Brachycentridae; genus Brachycentrus; species Brachycentrus maculatus. Next base: position 139,477 of record NW_028280973.1, read on the forward strand.
TATTCTTTATAATTACATGTATTAAATATGCAAAGTATTGCAATATAAACATTTCAATTTAATGGCGACCTACCTGGAAATCTTACCTGAGACTTAGTATAAAAGTAAATTGAGAGGTATTTTTTTTAAACTATCGTGCTAAGTAAACTGTCGAATAAGTATTTTGTCAACAGTTCTCGACGCCCTCCATTGTGGGGAATTTTGATGTAGTAGGATTTCTTCTTGTGTCATTTCCGTTTCTTTATCAGTTCATTATATTTTTGTATTCCACGCGTCGCTACGCCAAAAATCCGATAATAATGTATTTATTCCGAGAGGAAGGACACTTCCCATACATCCTGTAGCACCGCATGCGTATAGAGTACGTAGTATATGTCTACATCACACGCCAACCAGACATTATACGCAGCACGAGACTTGACAGCCAAACAAAACCACGCCAATTAATGATAACGTCAATTGGTATTCTTTTCTGAATAGTCAGCCTCTGTTACGTCACACGTCCGTCTGTTCCGAGTTAGGGGAAGGGAATCCAGGAGGAGCTCGTGCGACTTCCTTGTTAAACAAAAATATTTATGAAATGGGAAAATTCGTGTCAGGTTTATACTGGCCCAAGCTGACGCATTAAGAACATAATATTCTAAATATTTCGGAGAAGAACACATAAATTATATAAACGATATAATTTATAGTAAAGAACTTGACATTTATTTTTGCATTCCACCAAATCAGTAATATGAAATCTTAAACATTTCTATAAGAAATGTTTAAAATACTTGATTTCATTTTAACATCTCAATATATATAGATGAAGAAGAATATGGATTTCTGGGTATTTACGAAGCTTATGACCTATCGTAGGTTGGGTAAGTGATCACTCCGTTCATATGTACTGTGTCACGAGAATGATCAATATATCTAGGTGTTCCGAAAATTTGAGTAGTGTGGTTGTCAACCATGGGTAGAATGGTGAATGTTGTACGTGTTTAAAGTGATCACTTGACCAGCCTACAACAGGTCATAAGCCCTGTAAATACACAGACTTTCATATTCTTCCTCATCTATCTTGAGATGTGAAAAAAGTAAGAACTACTAAGTGGAGAACACTCAGATCTGATTTTACTTTTTTTCTATGTAAGTGTAGTCATGAAATACACAATCGTTTTAATCAAAAACAAATAAGCCCAAGCGGTTTTTGTTAGAAATCGATTAAGGAACTTAGAATTCCTGGCTCGGAGTTCGCGATAGTAACCCCGGGTTACCACACCCGACTCAAATGACAAACGTTAACCTTCTAAGATTTTTTTTATTTTTGTTTTAATCGCTTTCAATCATTATTTTTTGTATTTTGTTAAATAATAAAAATGATGCTCCTTGCTGAAATGTTGGCAGCCCACCCCTGGAGAGGGTGTGATGGGGAAAAGAGGCTCTGAGGTTAGGTTAGGGGTTACGCCAGGCGCAGGAAGAGGGAAGGAAGGAGGAACTACTTGTTCGCTAATTTGGTTAATTTGTTCGGATATTAGTTGAACATCTCGCCGCTTCGTGAAGAACAACTTTGTTTTTCTTACCTCGAAGCAGATTTAATTATCCACTTTATCGGATATACTTCTGTAATATGATTAGCTGTTGTGTTGTGTTCTCTCGAGGTTTATAGTTCATTTTAAAAATAAAATCGTTTACGTCGGAATCTTAAAGGCTTTGTATTCTCAGATCAGATACTTGGTTATTAGAAAATCAATCACAAATCACAAATCGCCTTGCGTGGTCAATATTGTGTATGACTTTTCCTATCCTTACGTTATCTTAATATACATATCTGTGATCAAACATTCAAATATTATTTTATACATTGTTTAAATATAATAATAATAAACATTAATTAAAAGGACGCTTTTATACTTTGGACATCAGAGAGAACGAGGAGAGTCTCGAGAAGATGGTGGTAATAGAGGTTGTTAAGGGCAACCAAGAAAATAGTCTCCCACACGATGGTCAGACAATGCCAAAAGTATCTCTCTCTCTAAATTATGAAAATACCCATTTACTAAAAGACTGTTTCCTCTTTTTTCAATCGTAGCATTAGTTAAAATCTGAAAATAAAATCGTTCCTAATTTTTAAATAATGTTGGCTTCCCAAAATATTTAAAACTTCTACAAATAAATTTTCCTTAAAAGAGCGCCAGCATATTTCTCGCGCAAACCTCAACAAATATATTACCCTCGCAATTTTAAATGAACGTAAATAATAATGACATTAGCATCGTGTACATTGCAAGAGTGTGGGCGAAGGAGGGGGAGGGGGGGTGGAGGGGGGTGTAAGAGATGTATTGAAACATAACCACTTTGGGCGGCGGCGGATAATCCGGCTTCAGGGGATAAATCAATCAACGTGAAGTATATTGTTTACGGTTACAGAATACTGAATACATTGTTTGGTCAGGAAGGGAAACTGTCCCGGAGACGAACACTGGTCACTGGATACTGGACACGGGGCACTGGACCACCGTGACTCGGACACAGGAGACCGAACCAATAAACCCACATTTTCATCGCAACACACTGTTCATATGTCGAACATATATTTATTAATATTTTAGTTTTAAAATAAATAAAAAAACGTATTTTCGCTTCAAAACGTATTTTGACACTCTTTCCAGTTTTATTTGAGAGTTTTTGCTCTTTTTATGTACATTTGTGTATTTTTGTTGTTAAACATCATTTCTTAAAAACTTGACTTAAGACGACTTTGCCGTTTCAAGAATGTATGTCTTTTTTATTTCAGATATATTACATGATTGAAAATATAGAATAATTTAAAATGTGCCTCATTAAAAGATAAAAAAATAGGTAACAATACGCGGACTAGGGCATTTCTATCATCAAGCAAATAACTAAATAATATATTTAATACTCGAATCCCCTCTTTATTATATTAGAATCTAGAATGTATTGTACACACATGTGTGCGTGTGTGTATATAATATAAGAAAAGGAGTATCCTGTATATATATATATGTACTTTTTTACTAAACACTGGTATTTTTTTCTCCAGTTCAGATCAGGAAAAAAGGTTCCGGTTCTTGCGCAGTTACACGGAAGTAGATGGAAGAAGCTAGCGTAAATCCTAACGGAATCTGCGATCCGAGCTGACGCGACGCCGACGCCTCGTCTGTGTACTGTGTACCTACTGTGTAAGCAACGCGCTATTGGTTTACCCGAGATTTTCTGGAGATTTATAGGCCCTTCGAAAATAAAATATGGAACACAAAACCAATCTGGCGGTCATTTTTTATTGGAAAGTAATAAATAATAACTCCCGCAATATTCATTACAAGCCATTCTGAGGAGGTAGACGTTACAGCTTACTGACGCAGGTGAACTTGGAAAAGTTGTAAAGTAATACAACTCCTTACCAGAACTCATATTTGATAATTATATAAAGTACTACCTAATGCCGAGACTTCAAAATAAACAACTTTAAAATGGCTTATCATAAAAATATTCGTAAAGTGAGTATTTTTTTCCGGGAGACCGTTTTTTTAGTATTTTTTTTATTATTATTATTTAGTAACTCTTTGTAAGTTAGTGACAAGGAATAAATTTCATCTAGAATCAAAGTTACAATGATTAGAGAAAACACTTGTTTTTTTACCATTTGAGTAAAACAAGTGTTTTCTTTAATCATTGTAACATGTCTTACCACAAAGTTAATGCCGAAACAATAAATAGAATCAAAGTTATGAACAAACCTAAATATTTTAAATATTATTTTGCAAAATTGGTTAGGGATGAGGAGTTTTCTCATATCGATTTTTATATTCTTTTCTAATATTACATTACGTTCAACTATTTTTTTTCTTCTCGTGTTTACCATAACTCTTAAGTATTTACGTTTTTATTTTATTAAAATGTGTCTTATCTTTCTTTTCAACATTCGTCGATTATTATCGTTGTAATATATTACAGTTATTTTAATATTTATTTAAATGCATGTAATGACAACTGTTTTAATAGCAGAGGGCTGGGAACAGAGCGAATGGTGCACTGAAATCGATTATAACAAATAAAAACCTATCATCAAAAGCTAAACTGGCAATACACAACCGAGTCCTAGTTCCAAACCTAATGTTTGAAAGTGAAGCATGGAGTTGGCAAAAAAAGGATAAAAGTAGACTGAATGCAGTCACAATGCGACCCCTATGATGAATGTGTGGCAAAACAATGTATTATAGCTGTTCGATCGGTGAAATAAGAAAATAATACAGAGCTGAGATAAGCATTATCGAGAAAATTGAGAAAGGTGTGTTGAGACGGTTTGGATATTTGAAAACATGTTGGAAATAGAATTTTAAACGAATTTATATTTTTCTAGTATTTTTACGTACGTAATATACCTTAATTATTTTTTTTTAATCAGAGACATTTATTTTTAGACATAATATTATTGTCGTACCATCTGTTGTTCTGTTTGTATTTGTATCTTTCTGTAAAAGACATAAAACCATCTTCTGAAAAAATGTTCTGTTGTAAAATATTGCCAAGGTTTGAAAATAGCCAATAGGCACCTTAAAATATTCGCCGTTGAATTTCCCAAAATGTCGCATAAAGCATTGAAACCCAATTTGGAAGATAATAGTTTGTTGAGAATAAGAGTTAAGTGGCAGGTGTTTCGAGGAGTTATCTCTCTTCCCGAGGGGTAAAAATGTATTAAAAGAAATCTGAAATGAGATCACGCGTCTCCTCTACAGACGGAACTGTTTCATCAATCTGCTCTCCGCGTTGGGAAGGGGGGAGGGGGGGAGGGAGGCAATCAGGACCGGCGGGAACCAAACACGATATGTCAACACGAGGACAAAACGAAAAACTACACAGGATCAAGCGGTGTAACGAACGCGTATTGTGTAAAGAGTAGGTACAGTAATAAACGCGTATTTCCAAAACACACGGTAACAGGACGCATCGTTCTCAACTGAACACAATAAGTATCATAAAGTACTACTATTACTACCATCACGCCATTTCCCCCTAGGGGTAGGCAGAGAAGATGAAACGCCACAATCTTCTGTCCTGACATACACTCTTCGCTTCCTTCACATCTATACATCTAAATCAAAGGGCACGTGTGTCTAGACATACGTGCCCTTTGGTTACGCAGACTTTTGACACCACCAGATTTTAGGTTCTGATTGATCTGATCGTGCCAAATCTTTTTCGGCCGTCCTCGTCCTGTTCTTGCACTCACATTCACCGTTTATATTTTCTTAGTCATTTTCTCGAGTATGTATGTAATGTTATAAAGATATTTTGCCTCTTGCCCGCACCCAATGGTGAATAAGGCAGTTGGTCTTTTGGATTGGCACTGTACAGCTGCCGGCCAAAGCTGCTCCATAAGTTTAAATAGAATTCTCCGGATATTTGCATTTAAAGTTCGTAATTTTTTACATACATAGGAAATACTGTAATTAGTGATAAATTTAAATAGTTCAAAGTGAAAAAAGTTCCACAGTTTAGCTGTTATTTGAGAAAAATGCATCAATAATGCAACACAAAAACTGAACTTGGTCCGTGATGCGGTCCATTTCTCGGAACAAACAACATGTGTTAAATGCATTCCTACGACCTTGTCAATATTGTGTATACAATAAACAATAGCGATCAAAAAACATGCGCTTACTCCAACTTCTATTTGTGATATTTATTATTAAAGCTTAACGAAAAAATATCCTCGCAGTAAAAACACATAAAATTATAAACTTTATCGAATGCAGGGTCAATTTTAAACACCCAAAACATGGCAGCTCGCATCTACTACGCTGAGAAAGTTGGGGCTTATGCGCCCGTATACCTCGCCGCCGTCATGGAGTACCTGGCTGCCAAGATGTTGGAGATGCACGGTAATGCCACCAGTGACAACAAGAAGACCAGCATCACCCCCGCCATCTGCAGTTGAATATCCACAATAAAATGAGCTCAAGCTCAGCTGATCTCTGGCGCTACCATCGCTCGGGGAGGCGTCCTGCCCAACATCTCGGCCATGCTCCAGCCCAAGAAGACCAAGAAGAAGGCGCAATAATACGGCGGCTCCACTTTCCCCCCTTCAGACTCAGCGGATTGACGAAGTTTTTCTTTAATACATATTTTTTATCATTATCATTTCCATATCATAATGCATTCTGTATAAGCGCCCATTATAATCACTGCGTATAGATAGTGTTATCTCGATTGTTGATTCCGCGAAGGCAAGTTGATCAGTAAGTTGATCGTAGTCTGGTACCAGTCCAGGATGGTATTGAATAAATATTGTAGTGAAAAGTTACATTAATTTATTTTGCTCTCAGGGAATCGAACCCAGGACCTCCGGCACGGTAGATAAATCCTATTCACATTAGAGGTTCACAAAAGGATAAGAAATTATTAGGATATCTTAGAAATACGTTCTTAACTATTTTGGTACACAGTAAACTGGCAATAAGTATAATCGTTATAAAATACAATAACATCAAAAACTTTTTTTTCTATTTTCGAAACATGGAACAATTTTTTACTATATTATTGTTCATAAGTCATCAGTCATTTTCTGTAGTACGATTCAGACGGATAGCCATGAGTAACAATACACTAGAGCAAATGTATGTAGGTACATGTATGTCCGTAGATGCGTTGTGTTCTTGTACGTCTTAGAAATACGCGTGATGATGGAGATACAGTTAAGGGGGAATATAACAAGACGAGTCAACAGAAAGGTCAACGAAGGCTGAAGCTCCTTTCTCTTGTTGAGAAAGCGCCGAATCACACAAAACCAACACCAACATACTGATAAGAAACCAAAATAGTCGCAATTTGTACAAAACATTGTAACGGAAACTTGTTACGGAATCAAACCATTCTGTTTATTTTTGTAGCACGTATTTTTACACTCTACACAAATAAAGCAAATACTTTACAGACGAAAATAATAATCGCCGAGATCAAAATTCAGACAGGAGGTGGACAATTTATGTACTTAATTCTAAAAAATGTAGTACAAATTCCCTTTACCAAATATCAGACTGGTAGATTTCTAGCCAGACTATGCATTTATTTCTTTAATTTTCACGTCTGTTCAGATGGTGATACTATACCAACTGGATTATTATCCCATAATAATCCAGTTGGTATAGTATCATTGTTTGAACAATAAACGGACTACATCAGTAAGATAAGCCATCATCACATGGCATCCATGAGAAGGTTATGATCCTCTAATTCGACTTTGAATATCCATTTTTCATTTAAATAGGTATAAAATAAATACTTGTTGGTAAGTATTTATACTACTCGCATTTGTAATTTTGCTAAAGATTCGAGGGTTTCCGTCTTTAAAATATAATTTAAAGATTTCGTATTTTTTGAAGATGTACTCACTATGTAATAATATGATTTATGCAGGTCCTTTTACAGGCCGTACATAATGCGTCCCTTTCAGTAACTCAGAGAGGGCACATGAGGTAGGACCCTTTACCCTTTACCAAATAGTCAGTCACTTGAAAAGGAGTGCGAACTCGTCTAGCGGAAGTACATAAATACGAGTATATACGTATTCGTACTACAAGATCGGATTCCACGCTCTCCCGGATACAAACTTTCCAAATATTATCTTCCTATATTTTACCTGATTTTTTCAACTACCAAATACGCTATTCAGTGAACTGATGAAATCAACTCCCTAGTATATTTTATATCATAACGTTGAATTTCTGTAAAATAAGATATTTCTTAACCATCTAGTACACTAGCGTATACGTTTCCATCGACTTCAACTGAATTGTATGTTTGGTACGTGGCAATTGTGTGTATATATCAGTATTTTGAAGACTCCAAAAAAACTACTGGCTTATGTTATCCTAAAAACATTAATTATTTCTTCAATCTGATAAGTGTAAATTCATAGACTATTTTAAAATTACAATTAACTTGTCTTCTTTGCATTATACGGGTTATTCCTTTAAAAAAATACGTTCCAATTTTTTATCCTTCCTTATTTTTTCCCAATAATAGTCATGTTTTCATCTTTAACCCCTTCATTTATTTCATAAATATCTCATTAATTATAATCTACTTCGGGATTCATTAATTTTAATCTTAGGGTTGCCTTCTCATAGTTAATTTTCAAGTCACTACCGCGTTGATCCAAGGCGGTTCTCTTTGCACCATCTGGGGGCGAATCGCGGCTAAATAAATGTTAATATTCGTCCTATTGTAAGATGTCGCGAAAGAACTGAACGAAGTGAACTTTAATACCAAGAAGGTTTGCTAGCATCACCGCCATTCTTATTTTGTTCACAGATGTTTTCTCGACCCGTCCGCGTACCAGTGCTGCAGGTTGCGTAGTCATAGTTTTCATATGATCCATCTTCATTTATTCCATTCATTTTCCCTGGATACGGATATAGCTTCCGTAACTTTTTTGTACTCCCGTATATATAATACTAAAAAACTTATAAAAATTTGTTCCCAACATTTTGAGTGTCTCCAAATCCTTGTTCACAAATCTGGGTTTCTCCATTTATGAGTTATTTATATATTATATTATTACATTGACGTATTGATTTATATATTTACATATATTGAGATATCGATGTATATTTGTATCTCTATTCATATGTATAGGATATATGATATATTAATATAACAGGATATATATTCATCTTATTTCAACGCAACAAATTTTACAATTGATGTTAAAAACCCACAGTTTGGTCGATCGTACTGTTGGAAGGACTTCTTATGTTATTTTTGCGGAATATTCATAAAGACAAACTCGCTACTTGCTGTTGCCGCGCTAGGGAGGTACCTACTAACAGGGAGTGAGGAGAAGTGAGAGATGAGGAAGAGCAAAAGAAGAAGCTCCCGTCATTCTTCATCCCCTCTCACTTTCTGGAAAGACCAAATGAAGGAAGGCACATAGATACACATACACGATAAGGCACGAGTATACATAGATTCTATTTGTAAATTCAATTACTTCCTTATGGACCTAATCAATTCACTTAAGCATTCCATAAAAATAGCTTACGTCGGAGTCCGTCAATCGTATAATCGTTCATGGATATAAGTAGAATATTGTATTATATTGCATTCATTTGTAAAAAAATTGTAGAAAAGACATTTTTTTAGATGTACCTACAATGATTTTCTAGATATTAAATTTTTTATTCTATTAACTTATTTTTACTAAGTGTACTTTTGTACATACATATGTCAAAAATGTTTTAAAATAAAGAATTGGGATCTCATTTTTGCAGTTAACAAGTTGGAAAATCTACTGTTAAAAGTAAAATAAGTGTTCAAATTGAAGGCGCAAGAATCCCGTGTTTTTACTCACTAGTAACGGTGTTATTAGATGCCGGTGTACTCACACTAGTGTACATGCGAGGGCAGCAGAGTAATGGGGAATAAACGAGAAACGACAGTGACAAAAAACCGGGTCTATTTTTTTAAATGTCTCATTTATTAGATTTTTAAACCCACGCGACTTCTCTGTTCTCCTGGCAAATAGGAGAGAGAACCACACGAAAGATTTACACTTTATACTATTGTTCGTAAAGAGAATACATTTGTTACCTTACCTTTTCTGTCCTGTTCTACATTTCCAAACTGATTGAATAAAAATGACTTTTGGTTTCTCTATTTTATATATTTTTACATTTTACATTTTTTAGCGTCTTTAAATTCCTGTGCATGCAATCCACGGATATTAATTGTTCGGTACTTACCCTTCAACCCATAAATACGTTTGTAATTCTTACTAGAAATAAACATTGTTCGATGATGCCCTCGCAAAGTGAAACATCTGTCACAAAAAGAAATTAAATCGGTAAAGTCACATATCGGGTTTTCATTTATATTACAATAATAATATAAATAATGGATTTTTTAAAGGTTAGCACCATTTAAAAAAAAAAGTATTTTTAATTTTTACCTATTTTATTTTGAAGTAACAAACAAATTATTCCACCGTTTATATTTATTTTGTTAACTGCTTATCCAGTTGAAATTATGACGCTATTCGTTATCTCTTCCAAATTATTATTATATAAAGAGTAATTGTTACAAATCGGACATTTTTAGTTCCGAAGTAAGATATACAAGGAAAGACATTTTCACGAATGTCCTTGAGTTGAGTTGGTGTGTTAAATTCATTAATCCGGGGAATAGAAGTTTATTTGTTTATGTATATCACGCGGTGGGCAGTTAAGGCGTGTACTTTACTAGGGTGACTAGAGGCGAACAAACATGCCCAAAGCGCCGAGAGGCTGCGTAACTAAGTCTCCTTGTAGTCTCATGTAAGATAAAATCCAGTTTGCGTAGTGTAAAGTAACCGTTGAGTAGGAAGGCACCTCTCTCACGAGAAAACTGCGCTTAAATCAAGTACTGGTAGATTGCTATATAATTTATATCGTGAGCATTATTCGAAAGGTGACCTGAACAATTTATGTTATTTTGATATAAGCTCATTTGAAATTATAAAAGAAAAACACTGTTTTTTATGACTTGAGTTTATTTCATTATGTAATAATAAAATAAACTCGAGTGGTAAAAAAACTAGTGTTTTTCTTCTACAATTTCATCGTGTCTTACCACAAAGTAGATGCTGAAAGAATAAATAAAATTAGCTCATTTAAATGTTTGAAAACTCTGCGCATTTTGTGAGCTTGTTTCTTAAATACGCCGCAATATATCGATCTGAAAAATGACGGTTTTCCAGCAATACCTCCATTATGTCGTAGCACGTCTCGCGGCACGAGCAGCGAGTGTTCCAGATGGTCGGCCGTAGAGCGCCCGTCACAATGCCCTTAATCTCCGAAAGCCGCCCTCGAACAAGGGAATATGTTTAATCCTTCCTTAACACCGGATTACTTAAGGACATACTGTTTGCTTTACATTTTCTAGAGGTGTTTGGTTTTCTCCGCAGAGGGAAGCTAAATACTTAAATATAATTAAATCCTCACAAAAGATAGCCCCGTATGACTGCTGGAACAGAAAATACAATTCCCGGAAAATTCCGTTGTTTCCGGACTAAATAAACGCTTTATTTTTTCATTTCTTTTCTTTTGTAAGTACCGTTTAATTAAACGTTGTTTTGTTAAATGTTTTAATGTAAATCTCAATAGAAATGTCGAAAGAATCCTGTATTTAAAATGTACATTAGTTAACGCCTTAACGACCCTTTTAAAGTTTCAATTAGCATTTCCCTCTTCTCTCCTCGCTTCCTCGGAATCTGAGATCTCTTTAACCTTTTATAGTTACTCATTAAAGCGGAAGAATGTATTCACTTTTAAAAATGCCGTGTTTTAGCCTCGAAATATACAAAATTGGAAATAATTTACTAATCTATAAGCTACATAATATATGAAATATAAATGTAAACACTGAAATTTTTATTTTAAGTTTAACTTGGTATATACATACTATTATACGAAATTAATTATGATTCGAAAATATCATGTTGGTATTTACGATAAAGAATAATTAATACGAATAGTCGTTAAGTGCATCATTTTGAAACAATAGAAATGAATAAAAATAAAAATAATAAAAAACCCGTAATTAACAATATGACAATGATTAGTCATTAGAGCTTAGGCTTTAGAGCCTCCCCCCTTTTGTCTTTATTCCCACTGACAAAAAATTAATAAATAAATATTTAAAAAAACAGCTCCTACCCCCTCTTCAACGTCTCAAGGACACAACTCTAAAATTTAGACTTAGCTCACATAGGGTGTTTGAAAATGATGGGGAATGTATCGAAACATCTGTCAAAATAGATTTGAAAAAAATATTGATAATTACCAATTAAAACTTAAAATGAAAAATGAATAGATTATTACCACAATGTGACTGAAATGAAGTAATCTTTAGATATGTTTTTTTTATCTGAAGCCCCTATACATGCAAATTATCTCTTGATAATATTATACTTCTTAGTAACGTTTCTTCGATTAAATGTTTTACTTATATTTCACGCATTGTAGGAGTATATACACTTTGATCAGTAAAATGGGTTGATCGATCGCGTCTCTCTACCTAATATACAATCAGTATATGTACAATACTACGCCTAGTAAACGGCCAGTATACTATCTCCTATGAATCTCTAGGGGCGAGCGTGTATGGTATATCCCTCGCCCATTCTAGGTTCGGCACATCGCTTGGAATCTTGTAGCTCTGCACAAATTGTCTGATCGTCTTCCTTCTCGGTATGAGCCTTCCGTCTTGCCACCGGTTAATCCACAACCGTTTTGATTGCATCACGGTCCGTAAAGTGGCCTGTGTCGCTTATGTATCGGGTGTGTTTGGGTATGTTATTCCAGTTGCCTGTATATAAGTTCTCAGGATAAGATGTTAGAATTTTCTAACAGCGGAGGAGACAAGTTTTCGTCAAGCCATAATTTGACTCATGCTATTTTCCATTTTTCCTGTCGCGGGATGTGTTCCGTATGGTAGAGTGACTGCGTTATCCTTTATCAACTAGAAGTAATTCGGCTTTATAGTGATTGGCCACTTATCTAATAACAGGTAATAAAAAATAGTCAGATAACTAGAAACCATACTTATATGTATATAATTGACTATCCAAGTAGGTATGCACGATTTTCGTTTTCTCTATCGGCGATGAGTTCCGATCGTTTCAAATCTGCCTGAGAACTTTAGCTTTTCCTGGAATGGAATTTAAACGTGTAAAATTTAGGGAAAGGTTTTCAAATCATAATATTAAGCTAAGATTCAGATAATAAAAAAGAGTTTAAACATCTATTAAAAATTGTATGTATTTTTGAATTATTACTTAAATATTTTTCGTGAATTTTAAGAAAACTCCGTAAATACAGAATTATAAATTACTACATGTAGGTACCTACTCTTAAATCTAAAACGACGTCAATTCTTTTTTGTGTATTAAAAAATCAAATTAAATTTAAAAAATCCAATGACATCAAAATGATGTCATTAGATTTTTATAAATAATAGTTACTTTTTGATGGCTCCACTATTACTACTGCCCAACTATTGCTGGATGGACATTCTCATCCATTCATTATTGTATCTAAAGAAACGAGAAAATTCGTTTTATTTTTAGTAATTCAGTATTTGATTATTGTTTGCTGTATTTTTGATTAAATGTGCATTTTTGTGAACGTGTAAACACTTTTTTCTTATAGACGGCTAAGTTACTTAAGTAAGCAAGAACAATAATGAGTGAATCCACTCAAATGTGGAAACGCTTCAAAATGCGCTTCGTACCATACTAAAGCACACGACTCTTGGGCGACGCTCGAGGTAACATGAAAATTAGAACGTTTCGGTGTCGTAATACACTCTTCATCTTGATGAGCTTTCGCCTACATAATCATTAAATAAACACTTCGCCGTAACCACTCTCGCGATTTAATCACCAGTAAAGAAGCTGCCAAGCACGTGCCATAATTTAAATGGTTTCCATCCCCTAAAAGGAACGTTTAATCTTTAATAGGAGATAATGATAATGATCGTATCCGCTGCAACTCATTTAGAAGTGGCCATTATTAGGTACCGTGTGAAGTGCGGGGGGTAATTGTAGACGAGACCGTTAGATAAGGGGGTGGCCTTTTAGTAGCAACTCCTTATTACACCGAACATCCAACTGCAGTTTTAACGTTATTTTGTGTATTTATCTTCCCGTAAGAGAAAAGATACCGCATTAAAATATCCATTGCGAGTTGGAAACTAAAGAATACATCAACATATTGCCAATTGACAATCGAGATATCGGTGCAACTAACGCGATGCCATATGCACTAACGAACTAAAAAAATCTAACGAAGTTACAAGCATTTGCATGTTGTGCCTAATGATATAATATATAAAATACATCTTATTATAAACACACCATAGGACAAAAAAGGAATATTATTTTACATCCCGAGACTCAGACCTATGAAACATTTGTTTCATATACATATTTATTTTTCAATCGAATTCACCTCGCTAGTTCAGAACTCGAACGTTATCGAATTTAAATTAAAAATTTACAATAGATACATCAACTTTCATGTATTTTTTTTTAATGAAACTATATATTTAAAAATAAAAATAAAAGCAACGTTGTAGAACGCTGAGTCTAGTCAGTGGCGGTATTACATGTGAAGATATTCTCGATGGCAAGTAGAGGAGATTGGGAGGGAAAGTGGGAGGTAAGGAGATGAAGGCAGGGATAGAGAAATACATCTTCAAGTCGGAAGAGCCGGAAACTGCTTTGGTAACCAAAGGAGGTCTGCCAAAATACTCACCACATTATGGGGAAGTGTTAACACACAATATGCATCCTACTCCAGGTGCACTGCTTCCTATACAGATTTATTATTATTTTTATTCCAGACCTACAGATGGAGTACGCAAGGCTCTTTCATATTTATGTATATATATATATATATATATATATATATATATATATATATATATATATATATATATATATATATTTATATATATATATATATATATATATATATATATATATATATATATATATATATATATATATATATATATATATATATATATATATATATATATATATATATATATATATATATATATATATATATATTTATATATATATATATATATATATAAATATAAATATAAATATATATATTTATATATATATATATATATATATATATATATATATATATATATATATATATATATATATATATATATATATATATATATATATATATATATATATATATATATATATATATATATATATATATATATATATATATATATATATATATATATATATATACATATACATTAAATGATACTCGAGTGCTCAAATACAGTTATAAGAGATAACATCGAGAGTCGAGATCAAATTCCTGAGAATAAGTTTAAATTTCAGCGAGTTTCTATTATTATGTCATCACAAGATCAAACAATTCGTCAATCTCCTTGAGTTATTTTCTCATGGCACGTCTACAGCCGTTTTATCCCTCCAGACTCTGAAACTGAAGATGAAATGAAGAACCTTACCTTTTGAACGAAATTTTGACCTTGCACATTAATAACAACATAAAAATAAAACACTGCAACTTTCATTAAAGAAATGCTGATAAACTATTGAGAAATGCAAGAGAGTATTATTCCGTGCCCTCGACAGTAGATACTTAGCCAACGCGTTGTATTGTCCGCTTTATCCGACAATCGTCACTTCGGTTTATACCTTTCCCAATAAATATTGAACACATCGATTGTGCTCGACCCTTTCCGAGACCGTAGGTACTCGTGATATCGCGATAGTGGAGTGCTTAATCCTGTTAAAGCAAACATCGATACACCGATATTACCGCAGGGGGCTTTACATTCATATTTTAGTACCGATCGGATCCGCACATCGCGGGACTTTATTGCGATTCCCACATAAAACTCTTAACTTTACTTTTAAAAAACAACGTAACATTTTTAACTTTAAGGCTTTTTCCGCTTAAGGGCGTTATAAAATGTTACTTCGATGGTGGTGTGAAATTTCACAGGTTTGTTATCGTGAAATTTATAATTGATAGAAAAAATCAAATATCATTTGAAGTTATCCCTTTTTCTTATATTCAATAAATACAAAATATAATGTTTTACTAGAATTGCGTTATCTTGGCTATAAATTCCACCAGTCTACTGCTTTAAATGCCAATCCAAAGTAGGTTATATACTAAACCAAAAAAAAACAACAGTTGCAAAACCTCATTGTTATCATCAATATTTGCTTCACATACTCGTGTGATAGTATCGGGGATACATTTATTTTGACTGTATGAAAATATATATGAAGATTATCCCTTCTGAAGTATTTACGTTTAATTGAGTTTAATATAATAGTTCGGTGAATATTTTTGTTTTTCACATATACTACATAATGTCGAGGATTTTTTTTAAATGAAAAGGTAAAAATCTGAACTATGCATTGAAACATAATTTTTCGTTTAGTATATATATATGTTATGTATGTTATATGATCATATTGAATGATATCCAAAAATTCGTTAATAATTTAGTAAGAAGTCTATGTATTTAGCTGGATTTGAAAATACATTACATGTTTATAAAATATTAAAATTGCGAGTCGAAATAAACGATTTACTACATAATTAATAATCTTTATACATATTTTTGTTTTGTTTGTATCCCAGGACTGAATTTAACTTTCAGAAATATTATTTTCCCATAGAAAACAGCAATCTTGCTGAGCTGGTACTTGCTCAGAATAATAAATAATTTTGTTTGAAGAATGGTTTATATTTCTCTTCATTTCATATTTCTGAGTTTTTCATTATGTAAACCTTTTAATAAAATATTCTTTCATAATTCAAAATTCTAATAACAAATCAAAATTTTTGATATTTGCAGCCGGATTGTTTATCCGTGGTTACTATCGCAGACTTAAAATTCCTTGGTTCGACTTCCACTCTGCCCTACCGTGGTTCGTATTTTCAGACATATGAACCTACAATGAGTAGATGATACTATCTTTAGAGTTAATCGTTACTAGCACAAATAATAAATTATATTCCTCAGAATTAAATATCTTATCCTGAGTCGACAGTGAGTACTAAACTTTATTTATTATCTTCTAATTGCTTATTAATTTGTCGGTGTTATTCTGATGATAATGAGAAATAAACATACGAGGGTGAAACAACAGGAAATAATGAAATAGCTCCCTTTCGGAGAAGTAGTCGCGCGTTCGGGCAATATTACGAGTATATTATTATACAACAATACATAATATTTGTTTGATCTTTTAAGCAAACTTTGGTGAAACTTGAAGGGTTTACTTTCGAGTGGCCTGGAAGGGTCCCCCCTCCAGGGTGAGGGCTGTCTCTATTCAAGGAGACTTTCTCAGCAGGACTTGAAATAAACTCTATTATCACTTATGTTTGAGGAATACTTCTATGTACTCAAAAACTTCACCCGACTTCGAAAACTCTTAGCGATAAGATCAATAAAATGATTATTTAATAAACAACCACTACCGTCTAATTTTATTACATGCTATTAATAATAATAACAAAATAATGAAAATAATTAAAATATTTTTCCTTTACTTCCGCTAGCATAAAAAGTTTTTTTTTATATCTTAAAACTTTAAAAAAACATTTGAATTTTGAAGTAAGTATTAACTATACATTTTTTTAAATTCCACTTTTCTTGAAATTAGAAATGAACAACAAAAAGGGACCAAGTTTGATCAAGTAGATATGACACTTTAACGATATAAACAAACGATATGTAACCTTCGTACAAGGAAGCCCAATGAAGTTACATTAATATTTTACGAACAAATACGTTATAGAGGTACATGAATGAATTGTTTACTCATATATAATATTATAAAGGTCAAGCTGGTAAGTGAATTGGTTGGGTGGAAGGAGAGGATGAGAGTACCCATTGTTGTTAGGTATTACTTATTATAATATCGGCAACATCAAATAGTTGGTTTATGTTCGTATAATACTTTGAACGTACCCACTAGAGGGTAGTGTTCGGAGGCTATTAATGATACTTGATCTGTGGAGTGTTGGTAGTTGGTAGCGACTGTATCTGCCAGATATGGCTTTATTCCGCACTCTTCACCGAGCGGCAAGGGTCGAGAATGAATTATATATTCAATATTTTGATGCGCCCTATGTGACTAAATTATACATATCAAACAGTTTGTGATCCCATCTATAATACGAGTACATAATAATAGAGAATCTTTTTGCTGAAAACTTTTGTTTAATTACTTTAAAAATAGAATTACACATTCGATATTTTCCATTTCTGTGTTACATTTGACACGGATTCATTATTTCAAACGTATTAAATTAACTTTTTATACCTACTCCCAAACGATAAATTACTTTTCCGTCGGGTAGAATGCCTTGTGAAGGCTGAATTTCACGTAAAATATAAATATATATAATTTAGTTGAATAATGAATCCAGAAAGCTCGTTCTATCCAGAATTCCCAAATTGAGTTGTTCTCTCGCCAATCCAACTGACTTATAAGATAGATGCTACAGAATCCCATTTACGTCCCTTTTTCCAAAGAACTTTTAATACGAACTCGTCCTTCTATAATACCGGGACATTTATGTGTACCCTTGGGTCAACGAACAAGGATTACTCTCTAATCTAACTCTTAATTACTTTTGTGTGCCTACGATTCTGTTTAATGTGGAAAGGACCATTGTGCGATTTTAAACTGAAATTTATTACGTTGTGTACCTACGGTTTCTGATTCTCTTGCATTTTCGTGTGATAACTGCCTTTTCCCCCTATGTATGATATCCAATGCATCTCCAATTAAGTTCTGTTTTATTTTTGCCTTCTCTGGTGATGATTATGATATCCTCCGCGTCATAGACTATCGATGACGTGACTAGAAAATTCAAACGTTGTCTCGAAGGCCTGTTAAGTGCACAAAATGACTATTTTTTATGTTTAGCTTGCGTGATTCTTTGTGTAGGCGGTTGACGTTAAACGTACAACAATGTTGTAGCCAGTCCGACGTAATGCAGGCTCTTCACAACGTACACTTGAAACAGCCTTTTAGTTGGATAAATTTAAAACATCCATATGTCAGATAGAAGCTGTCCTCTAGATTTGCGTTTCCCATTCGTAATCTCGGAGTAACTCAAAGTTTTTACTAATTACTAACTCGTCTTTTAGTTATATATTCGCAACTGTGTGTAACTTTCGAAAAAAGTTATTTATTGTACATATAATTATATCACACCATTCAGGGTTGCGTCGAAGCGACTGTGGTTTGTTCCTTGTCTGTGACTGTCAGTAAAGTAAGTGATTATTTGTTGACTTCAAGCGATGATCCATCATGTGCATCACTACTTTAAAAGTTATTTATTGTACATATAATTATATCACACCATTCAGGGTTGCGTCGAAGCGACTGTGGTTTGTTCCTTGTCTGTGACTGTCAGTAAAGTAAGTGATTATTGTACATATAATTATATCACACCATTCAGGGTTGCGTCGAAGCGACTGTGGTTTGTTCCTTGTCTGTGACTGTCAGTAAAGTAAGTGATTATTTGTTGACTTCAAGCGATGATCCATCATGTGCATCACTACTTTAAAAGTTATTTATTGTACATATAATTATATCACACCATTCAGGGTTGCGTCGAAGCGACTGTGGTTTGTTCCTTGTCTGTGACTGTCAGTAAAGTAAGTGATTATTTGTTGACTTCAAGCGATGATCCATCATGTGCATCACTACTTTAAAAGTTATTTATTGTACATATAATTATATCACACCATTCAGGGTTGCGTCGAAGCGACTGTGGTTTGTTCCTTGTCTGTGACTGTCAGTAAAGTAAGTGATTATTTGTTGACTTCAAGCGATGATCCATCATGTGCATCACTACTTTAAAAGTTATTTATTGTACATATAATTATATCACACCATTCAGGGTTGCGTCGAAGCGACTGTGGTTTGTTCCTTGTCTGTGACTGTCAGTAAAGTAAGTGATTATTTGTTGACTTCAAGCGATGATCCATCATGTGCATCACTACTTTAAAAGTTATTTATTGTACATATAATTATATCACACCATTCAGGGTTGCGTCGAAGCGACTGTGGTTTGTTCCTTGTCTGTGACTGTCAGTAAAGTAAGTGATTATTTGTTGACTTCAAGCGAT
This sequence comes from Brachycentrus maculatus, assembly GCF_059751285.1. Taxonomy (NCBI): domain Eukaryota; kingdom Metazoa; phylum Arthropoda; class Insecta; order Trichoptera; family Brachycentridae; genus Brachycentrus; species Brachycentrus maculatus. The sequence goes on from NW_028280973.1 coordinate 159,199, forward strand.
GATCCATCATGTGCATCACTACTTTAAAAGTTATTTATTGTACATATAATTATATCACACCATTCAGGGTTGCGTCGAAGCGACTGTGGTTTGTTCCTTGTCTGTGACTGTCAGTAAAGTAAGTGATTATTTGTTGACTTCAAGCGATGATCCATCATGTGCATCACTACTTTAAAAGTTATTTATTGTACATATAATTATATCACACCATTCAGGGTTGCGTCGAAGCGACTGTGGTTTGTTCCTTGTCTGTGACTGTCAGTAAAGTAAGTGATTATTTGTTGACTTCAAGCGATGATCCATCATGTGCATCACTACTTTAAAAGTTATTTATTGTACATATAATTATATCACACCATTCAGGGTTGCGTCGAAGCGACTGTGGTTTGTTCCTTGTCTGTGACTGTCAGTAAAGTAAGTGATTATTTGTTGACTTCAAGCGATGATCCATCATGTGCATCACTACTTTAAAAGTTATTTATTGTACATATAATTATATCACACCATTCAGGGTTGCGTCGAAGCGACTGTGGTTTGTTCCTTGTCTGTGACTGTCAGTAAAGTAAGTGATTATTTGTTGACTTCAAGCGATGATCCATCATGTGCATCACTACTTTAAAAGTTATTTATTGTACATATAATTATATCACACCATTCAGGGTTGCGTCGAAGCGACTGTGGTTTGTTCCTTGTCTGTGACTGTCAGTAAAGTAAGTGATTATTTGTTGACTTCAAGCGATGATCCATCATGTGCATCACTACTTTAAAAGTTATTTATTGTACATATAATTATATCACACCATTCAGGGTTGCGTCGAAGCGACTGTGGTTTGTTCCTTGTCTGTGACTGTCAGTAAAGTAAGTGATTATTTGTTGACTTCAAGCGATGATCCATCATGTGCATCACTACTTTAAAAGTTATTTATTGTACATATAATTATATCACACCATTCAGGGTTGCGTCGAAGCGACTGTGGTTTGTTCCTTGTCTGTGACTGTCAGTAAAGTAAGTGATTATTTGTTGACTTCAAGCGATGATCCATCATGTGCATCACTACTTTAAAAGTTATTTATTGTACATATAATTATATCACACCATTCAGGGTTGCGTCGAAGCGACTGTGGTTTGTTCCTTGTCTGTGACTGTCAGTAAAGTAAGTGATTATTTGTTGACTTCAAGCGATGATCCATCATGTGCATCACTACTTTAAAAGTTATTTATTGTACATATAATTATATCACACCATTCAGGGTTGCGTCGAAGCGACTGTGGTTTGTTCCTTGTCTGTGACTGTCAGTAAAGTAAGTGATTATTTGTTGACTTCAAGCGATGATCCATCATGTGCATCACTACTTTAAAAGTTATTTATTGTACATATAATTATATCACACCATTCAGGGTTGCGTCGAAGCGACTGTGGTTTGTTCCTTGTCTGTGACTGTCAGTAAAGTAAGTGATTATTTGTTGACTTCAAGCGATGATCCATCATGTGCATCACTACTTTAAAAGTTATTTATTGTACATATAATTATATCACACCATTCAGGGTTGCGTCGAAGCGACTGTGGTTTGTTCCTTGTCTGTGACTGTCAGTAAAGTAAGTGATTATTTGTTGACTTCAAGCGATGATCCATCATGTGCATCACTACTTTAAAAGTTATTTATTGTACATATAATTATATCACACCATTCAGGGTTGCGTCGAAGCGACTGTGGTTTGTTCCTTGTCTGTGACTGTCAGTAAAGTAAGTGATTATTGTACATATAATTATATCACACCATTCAGGGTTGCGTCGAAGCGACTGTGGTTTGTTCCTTGTCTGTGACTGTCAGTAAAGTAAGTGATTATTTGTTGACTTCAAGCGATGATCCATCATGTGCATCACTACTTTAAAAGTTATTTATTGTACATATAATTATATCACACCATTCAGGGTTGCGTCGAAGCGACTGTGGTTTGTTCCTTGTCTGTGACTGTCAGTAAAGTAAGTGATTATTTGTTGACTTCAAGCGATGATCCATCATGTGCATCACTACTTTAAAAGTTATTTATTGTACATATAATTATATCACACCATTCAGGGTTGCGTCGAAGCGACTGTGGTTTGTTCCTTGTCTGTGACTGTCAGTAAAGTAAGTGATTATTTGTTGACTTCAAGCGATGATCCATCATGTGCATCACTACTTTAAAAGTTATTTATTGTACATATAATTATATCACACCATTCAGGGTTGCGTCGAAGCGACTGTGGTTTGTTCCTTGTCTGTGACTGTCAGTAAAGTAAGTGATTATTTGTTGACTTCAAGCGATGATCCATCATGTGCATCACTACTTTAAAAACTACAATGTACATGATAAAAAATGTGAAATTATTATCTTATTGGCATGACGCCGTTACAGTGTAAATCGGTTACTTGAAGTGAAGAATATTTAAGTTCCCTATTTATTCATAAAATATAACTAAATATTCCGTGTTTTTTTTATTTTTTGTCAGCAATAACATTCCGTGAGATTTCGTGATTGAAAATTCGTGATGAATCATTCATTGCACAGTTGATTTTTTATATGTTATTTTAAATTGATCAGAGAAAATTCCATATTGAGGGGTGTTCTTTAATTTTCTGATTATTTTTAATTAATACGCTTAATCCATATAGGTTTTATAGATGTTCATACAAGATTTTATGATTTAATTTCAAAGAGGATTAAACTTGAAGATTAAGATAAATCAAGGCTTGATTCCTATTAATTTGCATTAATAATTTTAACTAGAAAATAATTCATTCAGTCACTATACCTTTGCATTTCCGTTCATTATATTAAGGCTTTGATCTTTATACCTTTCCATGATAATACTTTTCATATAGAAATGTCCCATCCCTCCCCATATGTAACAGATACGTAAATAATTATTCCTCCCTATGGATAGCTATACAAGTAGAGGAAAACCCATAATAAATAATTCATTCCAGATAACTCTTCAAGTAGAAATTTCCATAAGCAAATGCTGTACGTTTGATTTTCCTTTCTCAAACCCTCTTTTGGATTGTTCGTTATAAACTTGGTACAATATTCAATGTCTAAAATTATACACGGAAACATTAAACTCAGCATATAAAATGAAACAAAGATTCTCCGTAACTATACAAAAACATTTTTTAATCGATTATTGTAAACTTTACCGTTTTGCTTACTTTAGATGTAAACATAATACACTTGTAAACATAATAATCTTATGAATGAATACATCCAGTACATGGACCAGACCCGGATATATTTGTAAATTAATACAAATAATAAATACAAACGTAACCGTAAGTGTGTCGCTTTCAGTTACAGTTAATTTCATCAGTTAGTAATTTCTAACGATGTTTGATAGATGTTCGATTGATGAAATAAGGAAAGAATGCAAGGCTGAGATAAGTATTATCGATAAAATTAAGAAAGGTGTGTTGAGATGGTTTGGACATGTGGAACGTATGAGTGAGGGAAGAACGGTTGAACAAATTTATGAGGCTAATGTAGTTGGAAAAAGAAGCAGAGGAAGACCGAGGAAAACCTGGCACAATCAGTTATGTCAAATACTTGAAAGCGGCCGGGTCAGGAGCCGTAATAATCGTCGGGTATGTATGAGGAGATGCATGAATGTAGAGATGCAAATACAGAGTGGTGTGGCGTTCGATTCTCTCTGCCTACCCCTGCGGGGAAGCGGCGTGATGGTTAGTTAGTTAGTTAGTTAGTAATTTCTTACATCTAGAAGTCAAATATAAAAAAACTATCCACCATAAGAAATCATAATCTACAGATGTAAAGAGATTAGGTCTTCAAGATTAATAGTTAAAAAACAAACAATATAAAAATAGCTTTGTAAGATTCCACCCCCGTTCGTACGCGAACTCTCCCGTAAACTTAGCGAAGTTAAGTGAAGTCAGCTACGGTTAGTTTCAGCCCATTACGCTATAATGCATGGCTTCTTGAGACACTATGCCTTGCACGAAGCTGATTCAGCTATGATCGCCTATTATCATACAGGCGTAACACATAACACTCGTGCAATATGCAGTGTGCAGTGTGCAGTGTGCAGTGTGCAGTGTGCAGGTATCCCTAGCCCGTGATATTGCAGTATTACGTGCATCCTGCACTTCGCATCCTGTTCCGGAATATCACCATACTACAGTATCACAAGTGCATATTGCAATATCACAGGCCAAGTTACACGCGTGTGGGTGCAAGTACACACGTGCAGCCTCCTGAACATGAATAGTAATAATTCCATTTCTGAGCTCTCCAGACACTAATACTATTATTATTACCTACTGAATCATAAAGGATATCTATTGTAACTGCAGACAGTTGGTAGAATTCCATATTTAATTGTGTGTAATAAACACTCAGTGTTTGATAATGTCCTAAGAAGACGAAACGCGTCACGTATTAACATATTCGAATTAAATCCAACAAACCTTGTTTTATTTTGGATATATTACCCAACAATAAAGGATATCGACCATTTTTCATAACAATATCGTATATGACATTTCGAAGAGAAACTTTGTAAGTATGATATGTAGTTTTTGACGGCTGATGAATTCAAACATTAATTTACATGTACTCGTACATATAAATTGTTTATGTATTTAAATATATATATATATATATATATATATGTAATAAAATAACTAGGTACCTACCTATACATTTTATTAAGTACTTACAATAAGGACCTACATAAAACAGTTCTACCACCAGATGCCGCATGCGTCGCTCAGAAGAAAACAAAAGACTTCCGATAATATTATTGACTGTCAGAATCAGATAGATAGATAGATAGATAAAATTATTATAAAGATAAATTAAGAATAAACTTTAATTACAAAGCAACACATTGTTTATTTTATTATTATACACCCACTTTACATACTATTTACACTTAATTTTCAAAAGGAAAATATTACCACGTTATAAAACGACAATTTTGTTAATTGGAAATGGATTATGAAACATTAGATGTATTAAAACAATTACTACAATATGTTCGGAGTGAGAGAGAAAAATTAGAAGATGATCAAAGAAAACGATTAGAAGATAAACAAAGAAGACGTGGAAATCTAAGAGCTAGTGATAAAATTAAAGATAAAAGTCCATGTAAGATTTGTGAAAATTTAAATAAGGGAACTCGATATCGCTCTGAAGCAACGTGCTGGTTTAAAACAAAGGAGGATGATAAGATTAATAATAAAAATGAAGATTTACAAATTACACAGAAACAGTGCTTGAAGAATGAAAATAAAAATAATGTGGAAAAAATTTCTACAAAATATAAAATAAAATATACTCCAGAAAAGAAGAATTTCGAAGCAGATTGTATGAGCAGGAATCCAGTAATAGAATCGAAGGAAAATGCAAATGAACAATTAAAAGTTGTAAATTTGGTTAAATTAGAAGATATTTTAAAAGATCAGAATAAAAATGAAGACATACAAATAACACAGAAACAGTGCTTGAAAAATGAAAATAAAAATAAAGTAGAAAAAACTTCTACGAAAGATGAAATAAAATATACTCCAGGAAAGAAAAATTTAGAAGTAGATTGTCTAAGCCGGAACCCAGTTTTAGAATCGAATAAAAATGCAGATGAACAATTAAAAGTTGTACATTTGGTTATATTAGAAGATACTTTAAGAGATCTGAATAAAAATGAAGGAATTCAAAAGAAAAAAAACAAATGGATTGAGAAAAACTGTGTCTACTTTAAAAGGGTCAAGAAGAAAAAAAAAAAAAAAAAAAAAGAAAGAAAAAAAAGAACGGAAAAAAAGAAAAAAAAACAAAGAAAGAAAAAAAAAACAAGAAAGAAAAAAAGAAAGAAAAAAAAAGAAGGAAAAAAGATAGGAGGAAAAAATAAAAATAAAAACTTTATCATATCACTAAACTTATACCAGTCCCTTCACTACAAGAAGATGATCCGGAGGACGAGTGAAAATTTTACTATGAATTTTCATCCCCAAGGGGGGAGATGTAATAAAATAACTAGGTACCTACCTATACATTTTATTAAGTACTTACAATAAGTACCTACATAAAACAGTTCTACCACCAGATGCCGCATGCGTCGCTCAGAAGAAAACAAAAGACTTCCGATAATATTATTGACTGTCAGAATCAGATAGATAGATAGATAGATAGATAGATAGATAAAATTATTATAAAGATAAATTAAGAATAAACTTTAATTACAAAGCAACACATTGTTTATTTTATTATTATACACCCACTTTACATACTATTTACACTTAATTTTCAAAAGGAAAATATTACCACGTTATATATATATATATATATATATATATATATATATATATATATATATATATATATATATATATATATATATATATATATATATATATATATATATATATATATATATATATATATATATATAAATATATATATGTATATATATATATATATATATATATATACATATATATATATACATATATTTATATATATATATATATATATATATATATATATATATATATATATATATATATATATATATATATATATATATATATATATATATATATATATATATATATATATAAATATATGTATATATATATATGTATATATATATAAATATATATATATATATATATATATATATATATATATATATATATATATATATATATATATATATATATATGTGGGAGATAGAACAAAGTACCAACGACCCCCCGCGAAATATGTTATGACTGGGAATTAACGGAGAGTCCTTTATAACCGTTAACTCAAAGGTGAGAAATTTTAATAAGCAAAAACACGGAATATCCTTCTTCGTCTGGCGATTATTATATGCTAAGTTGGTACATAACGGATCACCTTACCATCGTGTAATTTAGGGACATATAAACACCACATTGATAAATAAATTCGCCTGAAGTATCAACTAATATGAGGTGTTTATTTCATAATTTGTTTATGTATATTCCTCTTACAATACACCTCATAAATTCTTTAATTTTTCTAAATGGGTTATTAATATTTATGGCCACTATTATCATATTTTTAATCATTCCATCGACTTCCACTTTCAACATTCAATTCTTACAATAAAAACTTTCTCAAAAAAGTTTGTCTGAGAATATGTTGTACAACGAAAAAGAAGCGATGATTTGGACTTAGAATTCTCTCCCAACACTAAATAGCCGAAAATCCTTTTTTAAGAATCAATATCGTAACTAAAAACATATGTTTCGTTAAAAAAAACCTTAGTTTTGGTAAAGTACCAAATTGTATGTACATTTTGTGACATTTTGGGAAAAGGAGAATATTTGACTATTCGTTGATGTGAAACCAATATTTTCGTTAAGTGCTACATGTGTGAAAGTGGATATAAGAAGAAATAATAAAGGCCTTGTAATATAATATAAGACGAAAGCTTAGTTCCGCTACGTGAACTTCCTCTCCAGATTTGGGTAATCTCACATTTGCTTCAGTAGATACCTCTTTCCCGTTATTCTCGAAACATCCTTCGCTTTGCGAACTACTTTTTAACGAAAGCGAAAAAAATCAACTTTTACTCAACAAAACTCGACATTTAACTTAAAAAAACTTATTATTAACTCAAATATTTCCGATATTTTTTACAGTATATTGTAAAATTGGGCTCATAATCCCCTTTTTTCAAGCAAAATAATAAATAAATCAGTGGTACATGATATTTAGAAGAAACTATACAAGCGAATCGGTTCTAAATACCTATTTTATTCAAGTGTTTTGTTGTACTTGATTTTATTTTTACTGAATAATCTAAATGTTTTTTTTTCTATTTACGCAATATACTTAACAAAATTTCTTAGAAAAGCAAAATAAATCTTTGGTAAATACATATACCATTAATATTTGTGTAGTTTGTGTGCCTTTATCGAGCATGGGTATACAGAGTTAATATTTTACTTGGGAACGCACCCTGTAGAACTAAAATGACGTTTTCTGCTTTGCTTCATTAGACTCAATGCATCCAGAGACTTAAATGCGCCGCGTTTGATTTAATAAATGTACGATAAATGACTTATGAATGTTTTTTAAATACCGTAAACCTTCGTAGCGTTGTTATCAAGTGAATATCATCCCTGAATGTATAAGAATGTGTACACTATACCTTATACTGAGTACCTGCCGGTATTGTACTGAGCCGGAGGGTATAGTCTCCATAGGTTCGAGAAATTTTTGTTGCGTAATTTTATTCATAGATTCCACTGAGTATTATGGAAATATCTCTAAGAACAAAACAAAACAAAGGGTTTTCTCATTTCGCGGTATATACACGAGCTACTGGAGAATGTGAAACGCAGAGAATAACCGAATGTTTTACCCTTTTATTTTGGTCTTCCTACCCGATCTTCCTACCGGCATACGATCACGTATCACATACATACTATCAAGGGCGAGCGGCGACATTACGCTCGCAAAGCTGTGATACTCTTGCGTGGTATCATCTTAAACTAAAATATTAGAGACTTTAGTCTATGAAAAAGAAAAAAATGGAACCATATGCCTTAGAACTAGGAGACGAGGTTTTAAGTTTTTTGATAATCCGTTAAATTATATCTGATATCTGGTATGAAATTTCCAGACAAACGAGGTATCACATTAAAAATCTATATACGTACTACTACATTTTATATGTTCATAGTTCGACGAACTACATCACCATCTTAGACACGTTTTTTTAATGTATGCTAAAATCGAGAAATTATAAAAACAGTAATTAACCTGTGAAAAACTCAATTTTGGCATCCATATTATTTTAATTATTGAATATCATTTTAAATTTTGAAAGAATATCATCGACAACTCTGTTTTTCGAAAAGGTTTTTCATTTGACTGCTCTCTAGTTCAAGGGACGTGCTGAAACTATTCAGTCTATAGAGATCTTTTCCGAGATCATTATTCAGCCACCTATCCAGCAGCTATATTCCACATCAATGTCTTTACGCTATCATCCCTATCTGGCATCAAAAGTTTAGAAGAACATACTGTAGATATAGTATATGTAATATATATATATATATATATATATATATATATATATATATATATATATATATATATATATATATATATATATATATTCAGAAACTAAAATCTGGCGGTGTCAAAAATCTGTGTAATCGGAGGGCATGTATGACTAGATGTATGGATGTGAAGGAGGCGAGGAGTGTATGTCAGGACAGAAGAGTGTGGCGTTCCATCCTCTCTGCCTACCCCTGCAGTGAAACGGCGTGATGGTAGTAGTAGTAGTAGCCCTCCGCTTCAGGAACCAGTCCAGGGTAATATTGAATAAATATTAGGGTGAATTAATCACTTATATTTATTTGACCCCCCTAAGGATCGAACCCGGGACCTCTAGAACGGTAGCTGAGCGTGCTGACCATTACACTACGGAGGCGGACAAATATATATATATATATATATATATATATATATATATATATATATATATATATATATATATATATATATATATATATATATATATATATATATATATATATATATATATATATATATATATATATATATATATATATATATATATATATATATATATATATATATATATATATATATATATATATATATATATATATATATATATATATATATATATATATATATATACTGTTTATATATATATATGTATATATACATATATGAACACATATGTATTATAATATACTGTTATAAATGTCTTGTAAAATGTCGTAGTTAAATGCGTGTTGACAGATCACATCATAACATTTAATTTGATTTTTCTCCAGTTAGTTAAGTTCTCGGCACGTTCATCCTTATATAATAATAAGTTTTGTTGTTCTCGCATATATTAGCCGGCAAAGTCAGAAGTATGAAAGAGCCTTCGAGCGAAAAATCCACAAAAGATAATGTTGGCTAACTTTTATTTTAGTTTAATGGCAAACCCACATAACCTCAACAATCAAATTCCCCCATCCTTACTTACCTGTCTACTGCGTAGGGTGGCTGAGCTTGTGTTGGACAGTGATACAATTATGGGCATTTGAAGTTACAGGTTTTGGCAATTATTTACCATAAACTACTCAATGGATTTTTCAATTGACTTTTTTTAGATATTTCAGTTGATGATTTTTGCTAGTATTTAAAAATAGTTCCACATGTTTTCTCAAATATTTTATTTAAATCTTTTAAATTATGAAATAGTATTAACCTATTTTGAGAAACATTATCAGTGCATTTCTGACCTCAGCCTTTAATGTATGTAGTTCTGAGTTCCTTAGAAGAGAATGGTGGTCCTCGGGTCGACCAAAAACGCAAAACCGAAATACGAAAAACGGAAGAATGTGGGAAAAATATATTTACAAATTAGTGTAATTATCGTATCATCCTAGTGGTAGTATATTAAAAATATAGCGAAATATAAATTATCCATAAAAGTAGTATTTATTTTCCATAAGACCAAATATATAAGCCTGGTTTTATAGAACTTTTATCCTTACGACTTTACCCAGATAGCAATTATTAAGTTTCATTTTAGAGTTTGACATTTCAACATAGATAAGAAGAATATGAGAGTCTAGATAAATAGGGGGCTTACGACGCCTCATAGGCTGGATTAAGTAATTGCCGGTGATGGCGGGTCGTAAGTCCCGTAAATACCATGACGTTCATTTTCTTGTGATGTCAAGACTTCTGAACAAAGATTGGCAGAAATGATTTTTCACCGTGTTCTCCCTTGTTGTTTCGTGTTTTTTCTTGTTGTTTAACAACGATTGTCAAAAACATTTTTTAAATTTCCCAAAAACCCAAAAGAATTTCCACAGTACACTCGATCATATAGTTAGGATAATCGAAGATCCTTTTACATTCTTTCTTCAGCTGGTCAACAATTGCTTTGGAATTAGAGTTAAAGAGGTCGATGAAACTCTTCAGGGTGTTCAAATAGAACGTTGGAAATAGAAGGTTGGATGTCGTAAATAGAAGGTTGGATGTGAGCGCCATTTTGAACTTAAAAATCGTATCATTTGTAATTAATTAACGGTCAAGCTGTCAATTATGAAATAAAGGCAGTATTTAATTTCAGAGAAATATATATATAACAGTATAAGAAATTTCACTTCAGTTCAACAATGAGAATTGGGCCAAATTGGTGATAATGTTTGAACGAGAGTTCGCTGCCTCACAAATAAAATTTATTAAAAAATAGACGGTTCAAGCGAATGTTCTATGAGAGTTGTCAAGAAACTGTTCAAGACTGATTCAGCGACCCTACTAAGTAAAACCCTCGCTAGTAAAGTGAGCTTTACATACTGCTCGTATTAAACCTTCTCGCTATATATGTTCAACCCTTAACACACTGTTATCACATTGATATATGAAGCCATTCTTTGTATTTTGCGCATAAATCCTTTTAATTCAACCGCTACACAGAAACCGCTGTAACGCGAAGCCGCGGTTCCATGAGGGTATGCGGAGATAATGAATAAGACCTCAACTATTATTATTATTTCTCTCAGCCAAACGATCCTTTGTTTTATTTTAAGCGAAGCTTTTTGAACAAAGAAATAGTTTTGGGGCTACAACATTATATCGGTTGGAGAACTTTTTTTGGAACCCCGACATACGCTGTGCACCTAAACACGTTGTACATGTATTTAGTCTACTATGAAATTGGGTAAATATGAAAAAAGGTCACCCTACTTCATAAATGATTAGGCGCTATAAGTCTTGAAGCCTCGATTATAAATTGCTATTACACGTTGAATAAGTGATACCATTTATCTTGCCAAAAATCCATCTTGAAGTTTATTATTTTGTTGTATCTACCGGCGGATTGAAATTTCACTTCATTTACTAAAAAAAATTCATGTATCGGTACAATCGAGGGCTAACTGTTGTTAAAAAATATATATTTTAACAAACCAAAAACTATGCTATGGTTTGAACATGTAACAATTTTAATTGAAACATGAAGAATATTTGAATAATTTTATGATGACAGAGTAAGAAATACACACGAAGTAAGATTAGAAAAAGAACTGTAGAGAGAAGGAGAGGATCCAAAATAGCATAGATAACTAACTGTAGGATTTTAGAAGGGATGAAATGTAATCAATAAAAAATCTTTAGTCATAAACTTTTTCAAACGAATAATAGATTTATGTATAAAATTTGGTCCAAAAAAGTATATTACCATAAACTTAATTTCACTAACGCACTACTATTGAAAATCCTATTTTGTTATTTTTAATTTCAATATTTACATTACGAAGAACTTTGAAAATAAAAATAGTTCATTTTATACCAGTATGGTTTTTATAACAGTAATGAAATGTGGTTAACGGTTATGTATTTTTTTACCTTATTTATATCTCATTTTATAAATATGTCGTTCGTCAGTAGAGTTTATGGTAAAAAAAAAGTCCACGTATGTGCTACGTTGCGGTTCCCTCGATATCATGGATTGGACTGTAGCCAAAATAAATTGTCAGGGGATCGTATTATACATATAAGGTATAAAGCTGTTATGACTACCTTCGCTAACCACGAATAATTATAGATATTGAATCAAAAGATGTCTAGCTCTGTATTTATATATTTTTGATATTTAATAAATATTACTATTTTCGAAAAATCTATTTCGTTTGAAGCTATTTGTTAATTATTTTTTTTCAATATAGTGACTTTATTTCTAGTTCGGTAGATTCCAACACCTTTTCCAGTTGAGTTTTGGAAATATGTATTTTTTTTGTAATCCTAATCAAATCAAATAATGTCAAATATGCGACAAATATGTTTTAATAATAGATATTTGCCACATATGGGAGCTGAGATGTTCTTGAATCAATAGTTCTTCGATCAATTCGCGACGCAACAAGTTAATAATGGAGAGCAAAAGCTGAAATCTATTATTTAATAAATCGTACATGAATCTTCAAAATGTTTTTAGGTCTTTAGGAAAACAAAACTATTTTGGGAGGAAATCCAGATGCTGTTGAAGGTACTGGTATGAGCTATTAAGAGAAGATGAATAAAAATAATTGGCCTTAATTTTCAAAAAAATCAATATAAATCCTGTTTTTGATTATTTTTTGTTGTATTACATTTATTTATGCTTATATACAATAATCAATATTTTATTAATACAATATAATTTTACAATGGAAAATAATTATAAAATACCATTAATACATCTCAATTCACTGATTTCTAGACATACGTGAAAAGTAAATTAGATCTCTTTTGATACGATGTCTTAAATTATCGTTCCCTTTGATAGTAATTTGAGAGGTATCGGTATCAAAAGACTCGGCTTTCGCGTTCAGGTAACATACCGTACATACCTCATGTGATTAGCCAAATGTCAACACGTCGCAATCAGGAACGTCGCGTCAACTTATCAAAGGAAACTATTATCAGCTTCGTTAATTTGGAGGCGATGGAAATTATCCGTTTCGCGTCACCGGTTCCGAGATCCCGAGAGGAAATGGCATTTTCTCTATCAGTGGTCACTTGACGCTCAGCGCTACAGACAACCGGATGCCGGGAGATCAGAACACCGAGAAAGTGCGAGATTGTTATTATTATTATAATTCCTTCAGGAGCTTTATACGGGAGCAAAGTTTTAGAGACAGAATCTCGTGAAAGTATTTCTCGCTAAATTTTACATAGAAGTACCTACATTTAATATGTTACATACTTATATCCATTAAAAATAGTCTTGACTCGCATAATAGAGTAGTAGTCCTCCCATATAAAGTAAAGTATGAAATTAGTAGAAAAAAAATAAAACAGATTAAATCCTGAAATTAGGGCTTTACCTTCATATTTCTGTTTCGCTTGTTTCATTATCTCTTCTTATGACACGTTTACCCATTACTTTTTATTCCAGTTTGAATATGTTTATGAAAAAGTGTATGTGTTTATATTTGTATTTTATGAGGGTCGGATTATATGTTTGAATATGTATTACGAAATTGTAGTGAAATGAGTTTTAACAATATATCAATATTTCAGACTTTCATCTTTTTTCATAAAAAAAGAGTTGAGACACCTATAACATTAATTTTGTTTTATACTTACGAGAATATTAATGACAATCTAATAACGTTTTTTTTTTTAAATAATGTTAAAATAGAAAAGTAACATGGAAAATTCGAATGATTAACTGAAACATAATCACATAATCGAGGAGTATTTTTTAGATACGGACGAATTCAATTCTCGAATATTACCCGTATTCATAAGAACTGTTAAAAAAATATCTTTTAACAAAATGTTAATACAAAATTATATTTAATTAGCTGCATTATCAAATACAGGAATTATTAAGGCTGCGTTTACTTCAACGCATAGACATGATTCTCCTTATTAACTGTCTAAAAGATTTGATAAAACCCCTTCATATGACGATGGCGATATCATAAGAAAGCCATTTTTGTTTAAGTTATGTTATTCCCTCATTGTAAAATGGTTTATACTTGGTGATTTTCTGACAAGCAAAATAAATATATAAATTTTTGTATATTGTATCTTACTTCATCTTCGAATTAAAAACAACAGAAATATAATATTTAAAATAGGCAAACAGATTTATTTATTATTGGAATATGAGATGTACATTTTGTATTAAAACCTTTTATTATCTTTATTGTTCTAAATATATATGAAATACTTATTGTTATTATCGTGTAATATAATATTATATTGAAAGTATTTATTGGAGGTTGGCATTATTGTGAGAAACTCTATGTGTATTAAATTGTTATATAATATTACCAAAATGAATCACCGTAAAGTTACCGACGCAACCTTTTCGAGAAAATGTATCGATTACATCGAGTCCGACTCACCTCTTAAAGGGGTGGGTGGCTACACTGTTTATGAGCTCCGAACATTTTACTTTATTCTGTATTTATTTATCCCACTAATGTAGCTACTCGTATACCCCACATAGGGACGTGAAAATATAAAAACACCGACTTGGTTTTACTATTTACCGCTACTTCTACACTTTACTACAAGATGGACGATGGCCACTTTCCCCCAGACCTTTAGCAATATCCTCGAACAAATAAAACTTGGCTTTTATGTTAACGCTTCAATTGTTTTCATATTTTGATGGTGAATTCTATTTAATTCTTAAATATAAAAAAATACCCTTCGATTATGCGATTATGTTTCAGCTTTACGTTCCGCGTAAATCGTTATATTTTAACATTATTTAAAAATACTCATAATTATATGAAAACGTTATAAAAGTGCATATACTGTTTCAGCTTTACAAGGTAGTACCTTTAATATTCTCATGAGTATCAAACAAAACTCTTTATATAGGTCTCAACTTGAAAAGATCTATTAGCCTATATCGGTCAAACAGGATGAAAAAATAAATGCGTAGAATGAAATAAAAGGCCATTTTGAAACAATCGATACGAGATGGCAGATATCTGAATTAGTAATTTCACGCACCGATCTACCAAGTGTCGGATCATAGAGATATATTTTACCATTTATTTTTATTTTAATATTCTGAATATTAAATAATGTGCTTGAAAGCGTTCTTAAACTCATTAAAAAGATAATTATCTGTTACGAGTCTTTGCGCTTTAGAATTCGAGGGAATAATAAAAAGAAAAAAATCCACCAAAAAGCGTAACCCTTACAATATTATTATTTAATAAACAATACATTCAGTAAACCTCGAGCCTAAATGCTATAAGACTACGTTCATAATATAAAAATAAGGCAGCATTTTATTCTTTAAGTAAAGGATGTCGTTCTCTTACTTTTTACAACCTTTTTAACGTTTATTTTACAAATCTTTAGCGCAATCTGTTCATTTCTCTCACGTTGGTAGCCAAATATACATGTTCGCGTTATGTGGGATATATCCGTAGCTTGGTATCGGTGTCAGTACCGAGAGCGAGAAATGATCTTACGGTCCGCTTTTATCGCCGGTCTTAGCGATAAAAATACGTTTCTACTCCAAAAGATATCCTCCCAAATGGCAATCACATAATTGGCAGTTTTAGAAAACAGCATTCGGATATAAAGACTCGAATAACACGACCTTCCTATCTTCGTACAAGCATCTTGTATTGTATATCCTATAGGAAGAGCCTATTCAATTGTTTTCGGTAAACCTTTTAGCTCCTTCTGAGGGTTAATGTTGCTGAAATACCCGAGTCTTGGAAATACAGTTTAAACTAACATCTAATTATTATGAGAGAATTTCATCAATCGACTTTATTTTAATTTTATTGTTAATTGTTAACAACAATAATTTCACGGGAAAAATTACTTTTATCTAAGATTGACGCACTTTTCCTATTTATCTATTCCCTCGGAGTTCAATAGCAATCAGTAGTCAATTGGCAAATTAATTATAGATCAGATAGGTTTTCAATAAATAATTTCGGTTTTTATTTCAATAAATATTTTATTTTTCATAAACGTCCAGAGGGGTTTATTATATAAGGTACTAGTACATTAGTTGGACAAAAAATTATATTTAAAAAAACATAAAAATATTTTAACGGGCATACTTTAAATATTGGTAAAATAACGAATATTAAGATAAATAAAAAAAAATACTATCGTTTCTCAGCATGTGAATATTCGGAAAACTTTTTCACACGAATTGTTGTTCTAATAGCTTCATATTCAAAATTTAAAAAAAAGATTGTATTATAAAATTTGTATGTGGAATGTGAAACTTTCCTGTCAAATGAAAAATACACAACTTTTAAATTTAATCTCAATATGATTCTTGATAAAATGATGAATGTTGCCAAGAATTGACCCTCATTAACCCTTATTGATAATGGCATGCTCAGAAAATCTCATCCTATATTTCTTATCAAAAAGTCTTCAATCTCGATTAAGGGGGGAATCGGTGTACGAGAATGTGTAATGTTTTCCCGAAGATTCTCGGAAATAACCCTAATAATTGCGAGTAAACATTTACCTTGCGCGTTCAGTAAAGACTGAATGAGTATAATTGGCACTTTTTCTCGACTAATCAGTTTTTCTTTGCTCGCACAATAATGAGGAGGAAGTTTCACGCATCAATCATCTCAAATAAGTTGAATAAAGGTCTGAGCGCTGAAAGTTTGCATGGAATAACAAAGCGTTCCTCACTTTTCATCCGCGAGCTCGCAAGTTTGGAAAATAAAAACGACTTATTAAAGAAGAATTTATACCTTTTCCTAAAGCTTGATATTCATTGAGGTAGGATAACCGTATAATGACTAGCCGCAACCTTTATCTTGCCAATTGTTATCAGGGATTATGCCTTTAACTTCCGTCGTGGTTTCTTTGTTTCTTCGAGAGTATGATACTTTTTTAGGAATTCCCTTTTGAGAACACGCTTGTTACTATGTGAGGATAAACAAAATAACTCTTTTTTTCTAACTAAGAAGAAAGAAAGCATCAAAAAGGGTCTTCAATTATTAGTATAAACCGATCATGAGTTTTTTCGCATTCTATTGAAAAACAAACTTAACTTCGTAAATATAATTTTCCACGTTATCCTAATGAAATTGAAACCTTTTGAGTATCAAAAATCGGCCGATTTTGATCGGAATACGTATAATTCTTTTAAATTTTCACTCAATATACATACACCTAAATCCATTTCTTTTTTATAGCGACACTTTGTGGTTACCTTGTTTCACAATACACGACACTATTGTATTTTCACAAAGTCACCTTACTTATTAATATCACCATAATTCTTATGAAATATTTTCCATTCTTCTTTTCAAAGTAATCTCGAATGGAATATTTTGTAAAGAAATGAATGAACACCAAAAATAATCCTAAGAAATAACGTACCTTCTTACCAATGGACCAATATACATATATTTCCTACGTGCTTTTGCAATATTTGATTGATTATTTTTTCATTCGAATTTCATTCATAGCGTAACCATTTTTTTTAAATCTTTTACTGCATATATACTCTTACATAGCATTAAACTAAACAATTCTTTAACTATGTGTATGTAATAAAAATATAAATAAATACTAATGATATACCTACGCAAAAAAATTAAATCCATATAAATTATCCTTCTGTTAATAAAAGCTTATCTGTCACAAGCACATAGTAAATTATATAAATACTACAATGATATCCTTCTACCTATTTTAGGGGGGTTAGTGTCCCATTTAGAACATCGCAACAAAATGCGTAGACTGTTAAAAATGTGATTCAAGACTCGACGTCTCAATTAGCGACGTTAATTAGTGAAATAGAGTCAAATTCTTCGAAATTTTATAATGTTGGATAATCTTTATTTTATTTTTTTAATGAAATCACTAAATCAAAAGAAAAAACATGTTTTAAAAAATGCGCAGTTGAAAGTACCCCCTGACTACTGCTCCCTACCTACAGCCACACAGTTATCGCTTTTCGTTCAATAAATATTGTTCAGATAAAATCGTAACTGCGTTTCTGTCAAAATATTAAATAAATTGCTATTTACTGCAAGATTGTATCTTTATATGACGTCATGTTACAAATAATGCAAACTGCCTTTTCTGATAAATTTGCATCATTCGTTACAATATACGCTAGTATATTGTATGATTTACAATGGATGATTACCGATCGACAAAATTTATTTAAACGGGTTTTTAAGATAACTCCGTTTGGATTAATATGGTTTATTTTGGAGACGAAAAATTGTTTTTTTTTTTATGTAAAATGTCAAAACTAACCAACAGTAAATACGAGTACCTACTTTTACATTACTGAGTCAAATAAATTATTTTTTGTTTCGGCATTCACTTTGTGGCAAGACATGATAAAATTGTAAAAGAAACACACTTGTTTTTTACCACTTGAGTTTATTTTATTATGACGACTTGTTTATAAATAATATATTGTTTAAAAATTCTTCACCTTTGCTTTTCATTTTTCCTTTATCAACTCCACCCTCTGTACTAACCCCCCTCCCAGCCCTCACATTTTTTATAGAACAGGTAATTATTTTATATTTTAGTTTACATTTAGACCTTCAGGTCACCTTCAGATGGAAGCATAGCTTCCGAAACTAGTCGTCAAAATAAAATAAACTCGAGTGGTAAAAAATCAAGTGTTTTTCTTTTACAATTTGAGTAAAATAAAGATGTACATTTTAAATAAATAAAGTCTAAAGTTTAAGCGCGGACACACTAGTAGTTAAAAACTGACGAGGTCAACTGCTTCGAGGTTGGAGTTCCGAAGATTCAATTAAAAAATCTCATTCCGCATACCCAATACTACGAAGGGAAATACATTTTGTATTTATTTATTTACATTTCATTATTCACCATTAGGTGGCACATGCATTAATTTACGTGAATTTATTTGAAGCCTAAACGATTTTTTGCATTATTCACTACCTATTTTCTGATGTCCACCCCATTGCTACCCTTTGTGGGGGCAATATCGCTCCCTTTAGCAATCCGGAATCTTTGATACAACATTCGTGTAGCGTCAGCAGCTCATTCTCGCATTTTTGTACTTAATTTAATGAGATTTACAGATTAAACGAGTCCATTTTTTTGGTTCCTCGGAATTCTTTCTCGGGCTTGTGAGTAATTACGCTGTTCGAGTGCGCGATGCTTGTATTTTATCAGCGGGTAGGCACTATATGTAATCTGCCCACCAGGGTCGGTTCATGCGGAACAAACTGGCCATTTCTCGCTAAGCGGTGTAATTTACTCGCTTCTTACCAAAAAGCTCACCATGGAGTAACACTTATATTTCATTACCATTTTTTAAATCGTGAGATAAATAGTAGAACTCGCCTCTGAAAAAAACACTAATTTATTATTCTTGATCCCTTACCCACATCCAGTGGTGCATAGAGCACTACATTAGCGTTATCATTTTCGTAAATTAAGTATATTCGTACCCTCCATACAAACAAATTGAATATTACATTAGCTAGCTAAACGTTTTAACCACTTCCTAACGAATGCGAAACACACTGAAACGATTATATAAAACAACACCGTACCTATGACATATCAATCTATTGCTGTGTTATTTTTTATGTTATTTTCTAGATATGTTATTATTTTGAATCCATATTCAACCATGTTGTCGACTTAATGTCGAATAGTAAGTAAGTTTTCCAACGTAGAGATAGTTATATCGTTTTACAGTCAATTATTAAATTTCTTTATTGTAACTGCAGACAGTTGGTAGAATTCCATATTGAATTGTTGGGTAATATATCCAAAATTAAACAAGGTTTATTTGGTTGAATTCTACATTTATTTATGTATATTTTAATACGTGACGCGTTTCGTCTTCTTAGGACATTATCAAAACTGACAACAATTATTTCCAAAATGGCCTTATATATAATTGCTATTATTAGGTCTAGGAGTACATGAAATACCCACCATTATATGTACTCCTAGACCTAATAATAGCAATTATTGTTAATAAATAAGGACATTTTGTAAATAATTTTTCCCTAGTGTTTGATAATGTCCTAAGAAGACGAAACGCGTCACGTATTAAAATATGCATAAATAAATGTAGAATTCAATCCAATAAACCTTGTTTAATTTTGGATATATTACCCAACAATTCAATTATTAAATTCCATTTAAATCTTTATGTTTGTTTTATATCGTTAAATATTCAATATCCAGTATGATGATGTTATAAATATAAACTTTATTAAAATATGATTATTGTTTCGACCAAAAAACGTGCAAGTATGTACTAACACACTTACAGGATAGCATAATATCAAACGAATTTACAATATGAAACTAATTTCATTAATTGATTCGGCAGTCACTTTGTGGTAATATCTATCCATTTTTAATTAATAGTGGTATTTACTAAGTAAAACATTAATTAAAAATATGAAACTAGTCTACCTCATAGTTCCTTAATAAAGGGGTTTTTATAGTGCATCTCTACAGCTAATTAACAGCCAATAATTATTCCACTAGAGAATAGATTAGATCTCGCTAGAGTACACACGGAGTGCACAGTGGGCAGATTACGTTAGAGTACACAGTAGGTACACGCCCGCCGGAGTGACACAGAGAGCTCTGTCAGGCTCACTCGCTTCCCAGGAGACGGGGCTTCTGCACAGTAGCGTACGTTACTCGTACATCACAGAACGTCAGTAGAACATAAGCAGTTGTTTGCTAAATAAACGTTAGTAAACAAAAAAGACACTGAAAAAAAGATTTGTAATTTTTTTTTATTTATAACCCTTATCCGCACCTAATGGTGCATAGGGCACTGCATCAAATTGACGCAGTGTTATCTTGGTCGTTACTTACACGAAGGCAAGGTGATCACTCTTGCGCTTCAGGAACCAGTACAGGATAATATTAAATAAATATTACAATGTTAAATCACTAATATTTATTTTCACCTCCCCTTCTGGGAATCGAACCCGGGACCTCCAGCGCGGTAGCTAAACACGCTGACCATTACACCACGGAGGCGGACAATTTGTAAAACAGACAAACTAAGTTTTCAAAATAATAAATTAAAGTCACAAACAGTTATTTTATACAGTAAAACAGTGACATTTTATTAATCGGAAAATAAAATTTCCGATATTTATTTATTTGTTTAACTTATTGTAGGTACATAATATATTAACATTGGAGGGCTTGCTATGAAGCAATATCTTCCAACGATAAAAAACTGTTTTTTTAATTGTGGTCAAGGTTTTTTTTTAATTGATAATAAAAAAAACAGCTGCTAGTACGTGTATATAATACATATGTACCTACATATGTAAGTGAGAAGAAATACACATTTATATGTTTTGAATTATAGTAATCTTGAATATTGAGATTTCTTACAAATAGTTTCCTGACTGGAGGAAGAATTAAAATATATGGCATAAGTGATTTCAGATCGTCGTTTTCGTCGCGCGTATTTGAAATGGTTCCTCGAGAGGGATGCTGAGATTCTCGGTCCTCTTGAAGATTTCCCTTCGTTACTCTTTCACGTATTATCGTTTTGACTTTCGTCTGGCAATTCTTGAATCAAAACTGGAGATAGATCCTGGACTCAGTGAAGGTAAACCAAGTTCTTTATAAACAGGCATTTACATTTCCTCTAGTGCAAAAGGATCCACATCCATTTTAATTTCAGTTTTAATGATTCGTTTCGAACAATCCTCAATTTCTTCCTCTGCTATACTGTCACCGTCATCCGCAGAATGGCCGATTTCATCAAATGGTTTACAAGATGTGCAACTAAATCATTACCAAAATTTTCTCTCAGAGAACGTTTTAAAAAATAAGATTTTCCTAAAATATGACATTTTTCCGTTGTACACTCCGAAAGATTAAAAAAAAAAACGTTCAATAGTAACTTTCTTTGACTCTTTGTGGAAGTTATCCCTCATGTTGAATCTCATCTCCTGAAAATTCGAAAATAATTTTTGTAAAACCAAAAAAAAACTAGAACAACTCAACATTAAACGCTTTTGTTAATCCCTTCACCCCGTCACTCGCTTATTTTCGAAGTTATAAATGAGAATTTTAAAATTAATGAGAAGTTTTTTTTACAAAACGAGTTATCCTACTAAATTGCATGAATAAATCATTTGAAAAGTCGGACAGCTAATGAATGAAGGTAAATTTGTGAGATCGCATTAAAAGCCACGATAATTCATCTACGAGTGTATCCATAGTACGAGTATAACAAACCGCGTCCAATATTTCTGCGATTCCTCAGTACTGTCTAAAATATCTAATGTAAAATTTTACTTTCCAACTGTATTTTATTTTGAAAACTTAACTGTATATTATCAATAAAATATATATTTTTATAATCATATCCTAATGAATAATATCTTTATTCTTTTTTAAAGTTTTCTGTTATTATTGCCAAAAAAGGGGGCGGAAAAGTATGAGTAGCTAGGTGTTAAAAATATCCAAAATATATGTAGTTTTAAATTAATTTGATGTAATTTTTTGGTCATCTAACAGGAAGACATAATTAATGTTAATGTTAAAAAAATATAAAAAAGTTAAGATAAGGGTTGCAGATTTTTCATTATTCATCGGTATTATGTGTTATGCGCTTGCGAGATTTTTCCCGTTGTTTTCAACATACAAAATACATTTTAAAACCATATAACCACATACCTACGTGCATTTATTACTACCTACTATATATTTACGATACAACAATAACAGCATAAGGGAGATGTTCGTACCTTTTATGACCACTACATTTCTCACCATTTATAGTATTTATAGTATTTGCATCGGATTGTAATATTTTTTAATAACTTGTTAATTATAGACATTTACTAATAATAGACATTATGTACTAATAAGAGGAGACATTCTAGAAAGCATACTCTCATAGTTCCGTTTCGATGCGTAAAAATATGGGTAGACATCGATTCGCAAACAAGTATGCACGTTATGCCAACTCAATATAAGTCAAAAGTTAAAGTCGGAGTGATCCCGGATTCTGTATTCGTATTACATACATTTATGCGGATTTCGTCCGAATTTACCCTAGTAATACTTATACCATTTATTTTATCTGAAGAATTTGGGTCGCCGTTCGCCCGTCTCATCCCCTATGAAAATGTGCCGACGGGATCAGGGGAAAATATGGCAACCTCAGAGCCAAATACATATCGCTCACTCCTTTCAAGAACGTCATAAATCAAAAAACTTGATTTTTCAGGAGAACGTTTTTAAAGATTGAAAATATAATACAATGTATTAAAAATTAATTACAAGCCACTTTTTAAACTTTTTACTGTGCAATAGATCTTTTTAGCTAAAACCTGAAGGTTTTTTCTCCATTTGAAAAATATTAAGTATATTTAAAAAAAAAAAATTAAACAATACCATTTCTTCAAAATGCAAAAACAACACTTTCTGCTCTGAAGCGGGTAAATATTAATTTAAAAATATGCCTCTTTTGCTGGGATATAGTACATTTACTGGGCATTCCGAAAACATGCACAACTGAAAATTTACGATTTTTTATTTATGACGTTCTTGAAAGGAGTGAGCGATATGTACTCGTACATGCCTATCTACGTTAACTAAAGCGGCAAGTTTAATAATTATTTTGCTGGAACTCTGCACTCAAAAACCGGTAACTTCACGAGTAAATTGAAAGTGCTCAAAATACAAATTATTGGTTCAATACTTCGCTAAACATGGAAATCTAAAACGCAGTTCCGGCTTCAGAAAACTTTTCATAGATGGCGTGCAAAATGTGTTGCATTTTTTTTATTATTGACAAATAAATATAAATTAATAATCATTACTTACAATCTTGGTCGTTGCTTACATCACAGACTAACTAATTTATATAACTTACATGAAGGCAATGTGATTTTTTCTTTACTCTTGCGCTACAGGAACCAGTTCAGGGTAATAATAAATAAATATTGAAGTGTAAAATCTCTAATATTTATTTTCTCTCCTGGGAATCGAACCCAGGACCTTCAGCACGATAGCCTAACGCGCTATCCACTACACTGGCCACAAAATAGCCATATCTCATTATAAATTCATTAAAATACATATTTCAAAAATTAACATCTGCTCATTATTTCTTTTTTATTTTTACACTCGTACAAATTAGCAGTGTCCTAGTTACAGAAACGTAGATGCTAGCGAGTACGGATATTGAACCCCGAGTCCCCTACCCATTTCTGGTATTCTCCTTTTTCTCTCCTATTTCTAATCCACTTCCTTTCCCATAAAGCAGTAGCACCCTTCACCCTCAGCTACTTTGCTTCGCATGTAATGCATTCCATCAAACATAATGAATCTGGAGAGTGTGTATATTATTTATTGATTCGGCATTAACTTTGTGGCATGATATGATGATTATTTATTTAAAATATTAAACACTTGTATAACACCTCTTAATGAGTTTTATTTCGTTAACACACGACGTGTTTCGAAAACTATAACCTGCAGATGAAAACATCTATAGTTTTCGAAACTATTTGTGTGTAATGAAATAAAACTCATTAAGAGGTATTATAATTGTGTATAATTTTTTTTAATAACGAATCTGTAGTTAATAAATAGCGAAATAGTTCTCACATGGTTGCATAGGCTCTTTAACCATTGTCTAGAGGAGAGTTTTACTCCTTGAGAGATTGGAGAAGGGCAGTTATTATGCCTCTCCACAAAGGGAAGGGTTCTAGGGTGGAATGAGGGAACTAAAGAGCAATCAGTCTATTGAGTGACTCAAATATACATATTCATTTCATATACACATTTATTATATGTATTACGGCTCTTTAGGCATGGCCTGTGTTAAGCCGAATACTAACATGTTAACACAATTTTTATTTTTATTTTTTAATAATATATAAATCTTTTTTTTAATTATTATATTATAAACATAACGTACAGGAGATACAAAAATAATTTACAGTACAAAGGTTTTTCAATAAGATAATTACACCTGGACTTAAATTAATTCACTTTCTACCTTGTCGATTAATAACGTTAGTGACGTAAGTTCATTTCCTCGAATATGTGTGAATGATGTTTCAAGAGAGATAAGTATGGAAGAAATTAAGAATGCCACTAAGTCCTTGAAAAATGGATAGGTTCTAGGATTCGACAATTTTGCCGCAGAATACGTCGAGAATGGTGGCGAATTAGTTCTCACATGGTTGCATAGGCTCTTTAACCGTTGTCTGGAGGAGAGTTATACTCCGGTGGATTGGAGAAGGGCAGTTATAATGCCTCTCTACAAGGGGAAAGGTTCTAGGGTGGAATGTGGGAACTATAGAGCAATCAGTCTATTGAGTGCTGTTGGTAAGATGTATGGTCGAATCCTTATTGAAAGAGTGAGAACCATTACAAAGGACAAAGTGTGGGATGTCCAGAATGGATTTATGAATGGGAGAGGATGTACGGATCAAATTTTTTGCCTTGCACAGCATTACGGAAAAGTTTTGGGGCAGAAACCAAAAGCTTTTCTGTGCTTTTATGGATTTGCAGAAAGCGTATGACCGTGTTGATAGAACGAAGCTATGGAAGGTGTTATCTGAGTATGGGGTAAAGCTGTAAACTTATCAAAGGCATTGCATCCTTGTACGAGGATAGCACTGCATGCATTAGGGTAAGTGTTTCATTTTCATTACACAGGGATGTGTAATGTCACCGTGGCTGTTTAACCTATACATGGATAATTGCATAAGAACTGAAAGATTTAAATGTTGGAGCTAGAATGAATAATTTGACTGTCTGTTGCCTTTTGTATGCTGACGATGCTGTTCTCCTTGCCGATAGCAGAGAAGACCTGCAGGCGTTGGTGACAAAAGTGTATAATGTGTGCAAGGAAAGTGATTTATTGATGAATGTTAGCAAATCCAAAATTATGGTTTTTGAAAGAGAAGAATGTAGATCTGAGTGTGAAATATTAGTAAACGGAGAGATTTTGGAACAGGTAGATGATTTCGTATATTTGGGTAGTATGTTTTCTAGGGATGGAAAGATTGATAAAGACATAGAAAGGAGAGTGAATGCTGGGAACAAAGTGAATGGTGCACTGAAATCAGTTATAGCAAATAAAAACCTATCAGCGGAAGCTAAACTGGCAGTGCACAACGGAGTCCTGGTTCCAACTCTAATGTATGGAAGTGAAACATGGAGTTCGCAAAAGAAGGATGAATGATTAAAGACTGAATGCAGTCGAAATGCGTTCTCTCAGAAGAATGTGCGACAAAACGATGATAGATGATAGATGATAGATGTTTGAATAGTGAAATAAGGAAAGAATGCAAAGCATTATCGATAAAATTAAGAAAGGTGTGTTGAGATGGTTTGGACATGTATAGGGTCCGCCAAATAACTTTTTTTTTTGAAAATGCTATAAAAAAAAAACTAACTAGCTTCGGCTGTGTGGCACGTAGCGCCGTCCTGTTGAAACCAAATGTTGCCAATATCCTCCTCTTCAATTTTTGTGAACAAAAATCCGTTCAACATGGCCCGATAACGATCGCCATTGACTGTAACGGCCACTCCTTGCTCATTTTCAAAGAAAAATGGCCCAATTATGCCTCTGGACCAAAATCCGCACCAAACAGTGACTCGTTTTGGGTGTACCGGCTTTTCAATGTATGCGTGCGGGTTTTCTGTGCCCCAAATACGACAATTTTGCTTGTTTACATACCCGCCAAGATCAAAATGAGCTTCATCCGAAAAGATGATTTTTTTGGCAAAATCGGCATCTTCTGTAAGTCGATCGCAGGCCCACTCAGCGAAGCGAAAACGCATTGGATGGTCAGTTGGCTTCAACTCCTGAACCAATTGGACTTTGTATGGCGTCATACCAAGGTCTTTATGCAAAATTCGTCTCAATGATGTCTCCGAAATGTTCAATTGTTGAGAACGACGGTGAATTGATGTTGATGGCGCTTCACGCACACTTTCTGCCACAACATCGATATTCTCGGGTGTACGCACTGTTTTTGGCTTTTCACGCTTTGGTTTATCGATGAGGATGCCAGTTTCTTTCACTTTTTTCACAAGATAACGAACATACGGAGCTGACGGTGCTTCTCTTCTTCCAAAAACCGTACGCAATTTTCGCACACATTCTGCAACATTACCATGATTTTCAAAGTAATGTCGCAATATTTCCCAGCGTTGTTCAAGCGTATACACAACCATATTCGCTCAGCGGAAGGATAAAACTAATTATCTGTCAAATCAGACATGAGCTAAGTGTTACCATTCACGAAATAAGCACTAGTTGAAAAAAAAAACTTTAGATGGCGGACCCTATAGAACGAATGAATGAGGAAAGAACGGTAAAACAAATTTATGAGGTGAATGTAATTGAAAAAAGGAGCAGAGGAAGACATGATCTGATCAGGTATGCCAAATACTTGAAAGTGGTCAGGTTAGTCAGGAGTCGTCATAATCGGCGGGTATGTATGAGGAGATGCATGAACGTGGAAGAGGCGAAGAATGTTTGCAAAGATAGAGTGGTGTGGCATTCTATTCTCTCTGCCTACCCCTGTGGAGAAGCGGCGTGATGGTTAGTTAGTTAGTTAGTTAGAATCTGGAGAGCACCCTGCCTTCAAATAATTACGCATAAGTCAACAAATTTGCAAAAGTTGAGAAATTCAAACCTCATTTGTAAATATCGCACTCAACTTTTTTTTTTTAATGACCTAACGTCCAAGTGGCTCTGAAATCTAGCTACGGCTTATGCAACACCGTTTATCATGTCCCTACTCAGGCTTCAATTTTATAAGTTTCATAGCCTATGCCTACTTGTGAGTGGATTTACTCTTTAAGTTTAAAGCTACTATAATTTCATGTAATTCATGAGTGAAAATTCTAGGCAAAAACACTCGCTCGCACTCGACACTGATATTACAAAAAAGCGTTACAATAGACTTGAAACGTATTTCTTTCCTTTGTTTAACTTGGTTAGTGACATCTTTTGGCGAATAGTTTTACCAATTCCATTGGGTATGTGGATAGAGTATCGCTACTTGTCGCTAGATGTCCAAATTGTCAAGTGAGCGTGTCTCCGGAGCACATGTTTACATCCGAGCGAGGACCGGCGTGGAGAGGGGCTCCCCCAGTGAGTAGAGGTAGGTAGTAGGTAGTAGGTAGTAGGTAGTAGGTAGATCGTCACAGCCGGTTATGCATTCGCTTTGTTTTTGTCGTTTTGCTTTACAAAACTTTTTACCGGTGCAACATTGAAATTCCCGGCAACTTCGGACTTTACGACTGCCAGCGGAATTATTATTGTTTCTCGTTTGTCAGCTTTTAATAAATCATTTATTGGGCCATTTTTATGGCTCATTTATTGAATCACTGATTTATGTGTTTATATTTTGATAAGTCGGATTACTTTGTAAAAGCTATTAAACTACACGATTGGACGATTATCACTTTTCACTTTTTAACACGTCGTTAATACAGACGCAATAAATACATCGCTGGTACCTGTCTACCCCATACATAATAATATGAACTAACCACCACGCCGCATTCCGAAGGGGTAGGCAGAGAGAACTTAAGTTAAATAACTAAAAGAACTATAGATAATACATAAGTATAGATAAATAATAAATTAGATGTTAGCTGCCTGAAACTATTTGATGATGAAATTATTTGCAACTTATTCAAACAATTGTATTTTACTAGAAAATTACCATAAAAACTGCTTTATGAGAAAGAAAGTAAAATAATAATAATGGCAAGGGTGTTTAGGGTCGCATATCCGTAGTCGAAAAAGCTTGTGCACGAAGCCTTTGAGGATAAGCATATAAGCCTACCAGGACATCGAGGTCCTGGTAGGCTCCTCCTCGAGGATATCATTTGGGACCTGTACCATTTTGATATTTTTTAATGATAAGTACATATATCAACTATCTTTAATAATGTCTACTACTCCCAGATGATCTCAAAATGTGTAAATTAATTTACACTTTAGATTATCTGATAATCTTGAGAAATCTAGACGATAATTATAATAGGTAGGTATATAAAAGGAGATAAAATGTATTTGAAAATGGACAATGTCAAATCGTCCGTTAAAGTACCTACCCGTTAAAGTACCTACCCCCGACTTTTAATTACTGAATTGGCAGTGCAATGTCATCAATTGTCTCAGTAATCAAGAACCTGGGCATATGTGAAAAAAAATGCGATTTGATCGAAATAGTCGGTCGAGTACTAAAATGTTAGTTTTCAACTAGTGAACAAGAACCTTCCAATCAAGCATTCTATCAAAATTGTATGCTGTTTCCTCGTGAGAAATCATTCAGTACGTAACTTACCAATACTGTTTTGCGACACATTAAAATACAGTTAATACGTATCTAGCATGTTTTTGTGATTGATTTTAAGCTGAGTATTCTGATCCAAAATGTAAATTATATTTTAAATACATTCAAAAAAATTGATACTTGAGTAGGTACAAGGATTATTGAGATCAATTTATCAATTTTGTCACAATGAATATGCGAATATGATATTGTATAGCAAGTCGTTTTGTTGAATCCAACCCACCCACACTCACACCCACCTTACTAGTTACTACCCCTAACTATGTGTTCCTATACAAACATACCATACATGTTATACGAGTACTTACAATAAATATGCAGATATGTAATATTATACACATACATTTTACTAAAATTATAAATGAGAACACGTAGGTAGCTAAAGCAATGTAAAATTCTAAAATAGAGGTGAAATTTGAAATTCGGTAGGGGTCGACAACTATTGGGCGGTGCTACAAAGTCAGGAATATGCTGGATTTATACCGACGTACTTTTAATGATTTATTGAAAGAATACACTTCTTAAAATATAAAAATGCAAATGTTTAGTATGGGGTAACAAAACGTTTAAAAGTATACAATTATAAAGATAGGTAAGTATAATAAAAAATAGTAAATGAAGATAAAAATAAATGTCAAACAAAATACATACTGCTCACTCCTTTCAACAAAGTCATAAATCAAAAAACTTGATTTTGCAGGAGATCGTTTTTAAAGTTTAAAAATATAATGAAATGTATTAAAAATAAATATCAAGGCACTTATTCAACTTTTTACTCTGCAACAGATCTTTTTAGGTAAAACCTGAAGGTTTTTTCTCCATTTGAAAATTATTTAGTAAATTTAAAAAAATTATTTAACAATACATTTTCTTCCAAATGTAAAAACAACACTTCCTGCCCTATAGCGGGTAAATATTAAGTTAAAAATATGCCTTTTTTGCTGGGATATAGTACCTTTTCTGGGCATTCCGAAAACATGCTCAACTGAAAATTGACGATTTTTGATTTATGACGTTCTTGAAAGAAGTGAGCGATAAGTGAAAATCAAAATAATGTGTGTAAAATACGGAGCATTAAAAGATGGGCGTAGATGTTCAAACATAAGAAGGAGAATTAATAAGGGGGAGAAGATCCTTGGAAATATACTAAAAACCCATTTGTTTGCTAAATCATTTTTACTGTCTCCTTTTCCTCAATTCAATCATAGTGAAGCGCCCTTGAGATAGTATTTTCCGAAAATGAAACTATATAAATTATCAACAAAAAAATGTATTATTATCGGCATTGGCTGATTTTTTTGCTTCATTCGCAAATGTTGTCGACGGCCGCGGCCCTGAGTCCCGCGGAGCGCGAGTGCCTGCAGCGTGCAGCGTGCAGCGTGCAGCGTGCGGCGTGCAGTGGTAGTGTGGTATAGTGCAGTATGCAGCGTGTTATCAGCGGGCACTGCTAGTACTGTGCGTGTGAGTATTGATTATCCGGTACCTACTGCTACTCGCCGGTTCCAGCACTGGCAGGACCTACCGGCACGTCACGCTATGTGCTTATTGCCGTTACATAATGTACGCCGGTACATGCGCCGACACCGGCCCCGGCACCGCTACCACTGCCAGCCGAGACACCCAACCATTGCGATATCTTCACATCACCTACTTACTGCCTTATTCTGCTGAAACAACGGTCTTTACAAGACATTTTCGCCATTTACCGTTAGTACTATAAACGAAATCGAAACTTCGAATTAACTTAATAGTTATACTAATGTATACAACATTTTGAGTGTGTCCAAATACTATAATTTACTATAATTTTGTTGGCATATCAACAAGGATGAAGAAGAATATGGTCTGGACATTTACGAGGCTTACGACTTCCATATTCTTCTTCATCTTTGTTGAGATTAAAAAAAAACTATTAAATATATAAATCTTCGCTAATTATTCTCTTAATGATAGGTATTATTTATATTATATTTTTATTTATTTTATTTTTTATAAAGATAAATATTTGTGTTTTTATTATTCACATAAATATTTCAATTTCATACAATTTCTGTGAGCCTAAGCGGCTCATTATTAGAAATAGGTATCAAATTGTGACAGAGTGGGTTCGAACCGAGAAACTGTGACTTAAGAGTCCGCGTCACTAACCACGGGACCACAACCCGACACATACTGGAGCGTATATTATATATTATAATATATATACGGTTTTTACAATTTAATTAACAGTTTGATTCTTTAAATAATGTATTGTAATGACACATATCGCTCACTCCTTTCAAGAACGTCATAAATCAAAAATCATCAATTTTCAGTTGTGCATGTTTTCGGAATGCCCAGAAAATGTACTATATTACGGCAAAAGAGGCATATTTTTAACTTAATATTTACCCGCTACAGGGCATAAAGTGTTGTTTTTGCATTTTGAAGAAAAATTATTGTTTAATTATTTTTTAAAAAAACGAAATATTTTTCAAATGGAGAAAAAAGCTTCAGGTTTTACTTAAAAAGATCTGTTGCACTGTAAAACGCTCAGTAAGTGGCTTGATATTTATTTTTAATACATTGTATTATATTTTCAAACTTTAAAAACGTTCTCCTGAAAAATCAAGTATTTTGATTTATGACGTTCTTGAAAGGAGTGAGCGATATCTGTTAATATGTTCCTGCAAAAATACAAAAAAAAATATCTAAAAGTCATAGTAAAGTTTCGATAGGCGTAACTTGACAACTAACCATGTCTTACCTTATCCCCTAGTTAGAGTTTAATTAAACTAAATAATTTTATTTAGCTAAATATTTATGGTAATTTTCGTATGCTGACTTTTTTATGCATTCTCGTCATTTGTACTAATCAACAAGGTTAATTTATCCTCTGTAGTTTGGGTTTACAGCAAAAATTTCATATCAAAGATCACAACGTAAGTACCTATAAACACAATATACAATATAATAAGTAGACTATCAAACTATTTGAAGAATTTATTGCTAATGTCGCATTAATGCCGCTACGATTTTTTTAAAATATTTTCAATTCAATAAGGTCACAAAAATAGTCATAGATCGTGACGCAAGTCAAGTAAAAATAGTGCAAAATAACTCAAGCCGCATACAAAGGAACCCTACCTTGTAAGACTACTTAATATGAGTTGCATATAAAAAGGTGTTTTGATTGTGATAGACATACCCATGTACCTGTATACACACGGTGTAAATGGATTGCAAAAGGGGTATATATCGTAGTCATACAGGAGAAAGTGACCAAGTGCATTTTTTACAAAAACGTGATCATTAACTATTTGATATCATACTTGCTTAATATTTCCCTGAAAAAATCCCAAAAGATTTTAAACTTGGAAGTATAATATATTGACTTGTTAAATATGACTAACTGCATTGATGTTTATTTACTTGCCAAGCAAAAGTGACTTAAATGGCCGTCCTGAATATTTTACGTTTTGTTAGTTGGTCACTTTCTCCTGTACGACTACGATATATTATGTGATATCACGCCTAAATAACTGCAACAACTTGAAAAATGTAGGTACATTATTTTATTCGCACACTTAAGTAATAATAAAATATTTATTTTTAATTCATTCAAACATCAGAAAATACTAAGTAAATCAAATTTAGGGTATTTAATAGGTACCAAAGTTTCTCATTTCTATGACTACAGATCTTCTTTTTTTTCCTTGAAAGAAAGTCATAGTTAAATATATCATTTTGAATGTGTCCAAATACTTGATTACCTGGATTATCATCAATTATAGGAGTTATTAACATTTTTTTTAAACAACTATAATTGGAGATTATCCAGATTTTGTGAACAAGTATTTGGACACACTCAAAATGTTGTAAATAAATTAGGTACCTGGTCAAATTATAAGCTAAAAATAATAAAAATTAAAATGATATTTTCTGTCGTTTCTCATGTAGGTATGTGATTATAATCCTGGATTCGGATCTCACATACTAATAAAAGAGTTTCTTTTCATCTCACCAATAGATGTCTCTAGTGAAGTTCTAATGATTCAAGAACAATGTTTCGAAATTGGTTCATATATATAGAACTTTCAAGAATTTGAGTAGTGTTGTTGTTAATAATGTATAGAATTGGTGAACGTTGCACGTGTGTAAATAAATCACTTAAACCAGCTTATGACGGTCGTCAGCCCCGTAAATGACCAGATATCCATGTTCTTTTTCATCTTTGATGTGATGTCAAAAAAAAGTTAAATACATGTTTTGTTTACGTGTCAAGTTCTAAATAGCTACAATCCCAGATTACCAGTTTATCCTGCATACGAGTGCACGTTTGTAGAACCATTCTTCCGAAATAAGTATGGAACCGCATCAACTGTCCAACCCTTGTTTTGGGTCTAATTCTCAACATATACTTAAATATTTTTTATTTAACACTAAATGCACTTTAATTTGAAATGAATTCATATTTAATTCTCCCAATCTCCGACTGACAAGCGACCATTATTTCGGGGTTAGTATAAATACTTAATTATAAATAATGGTAGGTAGAGATATCTAATAATTTGAGCCGTGTTTTTTCTTTCCTTCCCTGGGGGCAGTATCTGAGAAGGGCGTCATTTGCAAAAATAATCGCGCAGTTAACAAACTATTATATTTATTTTAAATGCTTTCCCGGCCCTTTTCTAGATTTAGCTCTAATATGACGAGAAGGTATATTTCTTGAAGCATTAAATCAAACAAAATAATGCAAATTGTCGTTGCTTTATAACATATATCGCTCACTCCTTTCAACAAATAAAATAATGTTTCAGGAGATCGTTTTTAAAGTTTAAGAATATAGTAAAATGTATTAAAAATTAATATCAAGCCACTTATTGAACTTTTTACTGTGCAACGAGTCTTTTTAGGTAAAACCTGAATTTTTTTTCTCCATTTGTAAAATATTTAGTATATTCAATAAAATAATTAAACAATACGTTTTCCTCAAAATGCAAAAACAACACTTTCTGCCCTGTAGCCGGTAAATATTAAGTTTAAAATATGCTAAATTTTGTAATCGGTATATAATATGTCGTTGATTTTATAAATAAAAACATGCAAATATGAGAAGTATCAACATGTTTTAATTAATTGAATATTACTTCATTTTGTTTAATAATTTGGTCCGGCCCTTGATTCGGTGACAAAATGATAATTTGGCCCCAGACCTAGTTAAGGTTGGCCATGCCTGCTATATAGGTACCCACGTGTTAAAACCTAAAGCTAACGCAGCCACGATTGTTAAGCATAACGATAGATTTCATTATGATTTATATCCGTAATTGCCTGTGCAATATTTCAGGAATTGTATCTGCTATGTATATTTGATTTTCTATTGGTGGAAACAAGGTTTACGTCACTATTTATTAATTTACTAGACATTACGTTAATTATCCAGAATTGAAGACATGACCTGCTGAATCGAAGGAAAAATTTACTGAGCCGAATTATTGTTATGATAAAGTGTGATCATTTATTTACCTTTTCCGATTCCTGGCCACATCACACATCACACATCACACATCACACATCACACATCACACATCACACATCACACATCACACATCACACATCACACATCACACATCACACATCACACATCACACATCACACATCACACATCACACATCACACATCACACATCACACATCACACATCACACATCACACATCACACATCACACATCACACATCACACATCACACATCACACATCACACATCACACATCACACATCACACATCACACATCACACATCACACATCACACATCACACATCACACATCACACATCACACATCACACATCACACATCACACATCACACATCACACATCACACATCACACATCACACATCACACATCACACATCACACATCACACATCACACATCACACATCACACATCACACATCACACATCACACATCACACATCACACATCACACATCACACATCACACATCACACATCACACATCACACATCACACATCACACATCACACATCACACATCACACATCACACATCACACATCACACATCACACATCACACATCACACATCACACATCACACATCACACATCACACATCACACATCACACATCACACATCACACATCACACATCACACATCACACATCACACATCACACATCACACATCACACATCACACATCACACATCACACATCACACATCACACATCACACATCACACATCACACATCACACATCACACATCACACATCACACATCACACATCACACATCACACATCACACATCACACATCACACATCACACATCACACATTGACAGCCATCAGACATGACATGGAAAGTGACAGTAACGACTATTCTTGTCAGGTTATGTAGAATGACAGGCCAAGGATCTGTTGAAAGAATTTTGTTAAAATTAAAAAATCAAGCTCTATATGTGTTGTGAGAATTAGTCTATAAGTTTATTATGTAAACTTTATATGGAAAGTAAAGCATTAGTATTCAATAGTTTGAATGATTGTTTTTTATTGAATATTGTTCGTTTCACGAGTAGATATGCATAGTAAAATATTATCTACCGCAGTACTTTTCTTTTGGAATATTACTGAAAAAAAATTGTATTTGAAGTTCTTAGTCAGCTTATGCCTTAGTTTGAAATGATTTTAGAATTTATAATATCGACGCCAGGGAACAAATCGGATGAAGAGTGAAATGTACTTTTATGCAATACGGAAATGAAACGTGCGTGATTATTGCAGCCACCCATGCAAGGATTTTTCTGTTCTGTAAAAGACCCGTTGGCCGATTTGGCAGGATATAGAATAGAAGTTAGTATTTTCCGATGCCCGAATTTCCTTATTATACCTACAGCTATACGAAATAGCGTAACAAATAATATAGAATCGCCGATTCTCAAAATTGTTCTCGCAGTGCGCGCGCAGTTCCGAAGGCGCGGGAAAAGGAAAAAATACTGCTTCAAAGTTACTGTTATCTCGGTATATCCTCTTCAGGAACAAGCCCCATGAAGTGTGGAACTCCGAGCCCTCCGGAGCGAGTCGGGAAATCCTACACTTCCTCGGCACGACATCCCCCCTCCATTCTATTGTTACGTACGAACCAAAAAGTACCGAACGCACGCAAAATGGAACTTCTATCTCTGGTCTAAAATTAAAACGATCATTTCTCTGTGGCCACTTGACGAGCGACGATAAAATTTATACAGAATGCGAAGAAAAAAATTAAAATTTTTTCGATATAAGAATCTTGTTCCTAATCGTCGTTTTTTCTGAAATTTATCATTGTAAAAACAAGGAATGTTGCATCTCACGCGGCCATTTTATTTGCGATACATTTTGGAGCGACTCCCCAGAAAGTAGAGAGTTGTACCCGGTGGAATGGGTGGTAGAATAATACGGAACTTGATGGTCCCCGAGCAACCCTTCGTCTTGTGTTCCGTCCCGCTCCCTCAGAGCGCTATCTCATATATCTTGCGCCGCTGGAACTCCAACTTTTCCCTCTCGTGCACCGCATTTTACAAAACTTTTATCCAAGATTCTAAAATTTAAAAAAAAGCGAGTATTTAACCATCGAAACTCATAGTCTATTACCCCTTTCAACTAAAAAAAACGTATCCAAAAAGGAATAGAAAAATTACTCCATACAAAATGAAAAAAAGGCGCCCTGCGTAAATTTCTACGCGTATACACATGAACAGTGAAGAAAAAAAGGAACACGTTAAATGCCTTCAAATTATGGTGCTTTTGGTGAATACTATGAATTTTATGAATTGTGAAGACACACAGACCCAGAAGACACATAGCAGGCGCCGCGCCGTGGCGTTGTTAGGTAGATGCTCGACTGCGAAAGTGGCATAAATTCATGAAAGATTTATGTTCAATAGTCTGGGTGTTTGTAATATGTTTTTCATATTTACCATTTCTATCCTTACTATCCTACCTAGAGACAAACCTGTAAAAAGTAGATGCTTCGCGGGTTATGCCTAAAAAATAAAAATACCTAAAAATAAAAACCCAAACGGCTTCAGAAACTAGCAGTAATTGAAAGACTTTGAGCAACACGTAGAGAATATTATTTCAATTTGGTCATATCTTTAATATAGTTTTGAAATAATAAGAAGGATTTCAAGATGCTGCTAGTAAAAAAGACAATTTGGGGAAAGCTCACATTTCTTTATATTAGATAAGAACTTCACATCAAAGTGGTCAGATCAATTAAAATTAGCGCAATTCTATTTAAAATCTTCCTTCAACTTGGCTCAGTACCTATCAAAAATAATGGAGGGCAATCTTTTACCTCGTCCCTGACATTGCAGGAGACCACTACTTTTAATATTGAACAAGACGGAGACGAAATAAGCTTCTTGAAATCCCCTATTTTTCTGACATTTAATAAATAAGTGTTTTATAACATGAACTGATTTTGTCAAAATCAAATATAAAATATGTATTTTTATTAAAACTGTCCTTTTTGGGTTAGGTGTTGGGTATGATAATTTTGAATGTAAACGATCTATTATACTTCACGAGGTGCACCCGATTGTCAATTATTTTGTAATTTATTTTTTCAATTAGCCACACTAATATATTACCTATTTTGTGTTTTACGTAAAAAAAAAATAACGATATAGTAAAACCTCGATATAATCGACTAATGGGGGAGGGGGAGTCCGTTAAAACCGATATCCTGTTATATAAAAATAGCTTAACGATAAATAAAATATTTTTTTAAAAATAAGAACACTGTATTTAGATACAAATATACAATAAAAAAACACAAAAAAACTTTTTATTGTCTTCGAACACTCGTCCTGAAGTGACCTTGCTGTTTAATATCGACGTGCTTGTTTTGGGTAATCCTGCTTTGAAAAGGGAATAATTTTTTGCTTGCACTTTTGAAGTTTGCTGTTTTTCTTATAACAACTCTCTAAAATTTCGAAAATGCTTAAAGTATAGTTGAACTTTGTTATCTGACGAATAGTTAATAATTTGACCGGATTTTTCTGTCCGTTATAACGGATATATCCGAAGTTCGTAAAATAGAGGTCTGTCATATCGTGGTTTTACTCTACTTGTTTTCATCTAAAATCCATAAATATGTAAGTTCCATGATTCACATCATTCACTTTGCTACAGAAAAACAGATTACAGGAGCTATCAATAAACCCATTTCTTTTTAGGTTTAATAAAACTTGAAAGACATAATAACCCAGAAAACCGCTATAATTGTACTTGACGATATCAAAATGATTATATTGTATTTTTCAAACCACCATCACGTTGTTTAAAGCTTAAAATAGACAATTTATAGAATAACAAGCACCTCCTTAGTTTTTCACGTCCAACAGTTTGAGAATTGTTGCGTCGCGTACTATTGTCGTCCCTTTTATACCCACTCGCTTCCTCAATACGCCCGTCATACTCACCTCTCACTCGCACTCGCACACCAGCCCTACTGCTTGTTTTTTACTCCCCAGACAGTAAAGCGTCCTGTGATAAAATACTGCAACTATTTTTTTTTATTACGAAATAATATATTTTTTAAGCTAATTTGTTTTGAGTTATTGAAAAAATATTGAAACATATTTTGATATTAATTCTTATGAGAAGACCTCTCAAAACGAGGAAAAAACACAAAAATAAAAATAAAATCTTTCTCGGCTAACCTACAGTGTAAGGCTCGTCCATTTGGCTTTATGAAATTGAAGATCGAGATATCACTCAATCAATTTATTCCAGTCCCCTATGTATCTCTGCTTACGGATGTATTATAGTAAGAAAACATTGGAACACCTAGCTACGTTTTTCACCTCTTGAAATTCACCATAGACAGGGAGTATAGGACGCCAAACCACATTACATTATTAGCCTCTTTCACGTGCGTTATATCTATATCCATGCATCTCTTCGAGCACGAACATGTACGATCATACACACCGATTATTCACCCAACATCAACTCTATAGCTTTAGTATATAGACCATAGTGAATTACTCATATACAACCACATATACAACCGATGTGTGACCATACACTCATATGTTTGTATTGTATCATATATTCTCATTGTCATGTATTGTTATTCATTTTCGAAGCAGTTTTGAAAATGCTTTAAGAAGGCTAAACGATCATTAAAAAATTAGTATGGGTACTTTTGTTAGTTAAAATAATAATAATAATATTTTTGGAAGATTTTTAAGTGCCATTTTCGTAAAATATTACCTCAAGGGATGATTCACTGTGATAAAAATGAGATTGGAGTTTTTTTTTCTTAAGATCATTTCACTCTCACCTCTCACTGTGTTTAGAAACTGGTTAGCCACTGGTGGAAAAGCATTCTACACACATCATCGGTCCGCAACAGCAAAGGCACGCTAGCCAAATTTAGTGCGCTGGTTGCGAGCTGGTAAATTGAGTTTCCACTTGTGTCTAAATTATGCACTACCACGAAGTGTCTAAATTATGCGGAGGTCTCTAAATAAACACCAAAATATATAACATAAGAATGTGTGAACGGGTACATTGTTATGTTACAATAAAACATCGTATGTTGAACAATACTATTATGAAAATAATAGTGTTCTTCTTGAACATATGACATGTTATTATAACATAAGAATATACACGTTGGCAAACGTAGCCCATACTCTCTGTGTCGATAAAATATGTAATTCCTGCTTTTTTCAATTAGTTGTACGTAATTTGTCTTTCATGCAATATATATATCAAGAGAAAGCATCCATGTAAAGTACGTCCGTGTAAATGAACCATTAACAGAGATGAAATATGGAAGCAGTGGAAAAACC
Source organism: Brachycentrus maculatus (assembly GCF_059751285.1). Taxonomy (NCBI): domain Eukaryota; kingdom Metazoa; phylum Arthropoda; class Insecta; order Trichoptera; family Brachycentridae; genus Brachycentrus; species Brachycentrus maculatus. The sequence goes on from NW_028280973.1 coordinate 199,887, forward strand.
GTTGTTATGTATTAGTATTTTGTTTTGATGTGTTGTTTTTTCAGTGATAAAGGGGTAATATGATGTTTTCTTATGAATTTTCCAATGGGATAAGGTATCATTTCAGCATTTCAAGCACAAAATATAAAATTAATTTAATCGTTGGTCCCTTTTCCATTCCGCACTTGACATGTCTAGGAGCAGTTTTTCCTCGCGATGGAAGTAGGGTGAGGGGATGGCGGCGAGCGGGCGGGGGGAGGGGAAGGAAGAAAACAAAAAGACTGGATTTATATTTTTATTATTTATTTATTTTTATTCTCCGTACGTGCATAATATTTGGCTGCAGCTCTATGTGGGTACTGGTTACTGGTACTCCATAGAGTTAGGTAACTGAATCCGGGATCTCATCGAGTTCATATCGCCACTTTGTAGGAACATTTGTCATTTACGATCTGGCAAAGTCGTGCCAGTAGCAATCCATTCCCTTTTCCGTCTTATGAATCAATCGGTTATGTGTTATACATAATATTTCCATTTCTACCGATGCACGTTTTTACATCTACGCTCTTTGCTGTCACATACATCTCACCAAATTTTGGAAGACCGTCTCGAGATAATATAACACACTAGCAGATAACAGCAGAGCCGGGTGAAACCAACTGTTATGTGCCGGGTTCGATTGACCCTTCCGCCTTTATTGGTAAGCCATTCGGGCTTTTATAAGAAGGCCTTTCGGGTCAAAGTTTAACGTAAATGCGCTGAATTTTTATAAAAACGTAAATATAACATACTTACATTGAAAATAACGAATAAAGCAAATAGTGAAATGGTGGAGATGTAAATACTTTTTTCTTTGCCCCCTGTCATAATGCAAGTAAATGAGCTAAGAATTAAAAATGGAGGAGGAATAATGGGTAAAAAAAATTATAATAATAAAAAAAATTAAAAGTGAACAGCAGCAGAGAGATCAGTCGGGATTCCATACCCGTAATAACTTATGTAACTTCGACTATACTAATTTGGAAGTGTCCATTGAGAATAAAATACTAAGTTACCTACATAACATGCATCTATTCAGTAAGCAAGAATGAAAAAACGGCTTCAGAAAAAATAATTTAAAAAATGACCTCACATAACCAATCAAACATACGGTGTTTGAAAATTATGCGAAATGCATCGAAACACGTGTCACAGTAGATTTTAAGAAATAGTGGTATTTACTAAGTAAAACATTAAATAAAAATCAATCAAACAGACCCTAAATAGATGAATGAACGTTCAGAAACCGAGGAGTATGTCGGTATAGGCGTGAAACATTCCATCCTCTCTCCATGAAATAATATAATATAATAGAAGGCAGTGTACTCGTACAGTCCTGGATTCTACTCAGACACATTAGACACATTTATACTTGTCGCATAATTGGTCGAATCCGAGAAGAGGTATGAAAAAACTTATAGATATGAAAATAATAGACGGGAAAGTAGTGAGCAAGAGATGAAGAGGAGTTCCAAGAAGAAGTTATGTGGAGCAGCAAGATAAAGCAGGCCGAGCGTCGGCGTCGTACAGAGAATCCTGAATTTGGACAGAAAAGGTCGAAATTAATGCATCGACAAGAGTCCATCTCTAACGCATAGTAGAAGTGATTTTTAGTACTTTGTCGTATTAACGTGTCTGTATTTGCGTCGGAAACAATGTTCGGGGGAGTAAGTAGGTATGTGAATTTAATTAGACGTCAGTAGGTACCATTCTGTAGTATACAGGAATATAGGTATCACGGCTTCATTATTTAGGGGAGTAATTTGATTAAAGTTATAACCTACATGTGTACTACTACTGTATGTACGCACAAAATGTACCTACTTTATGTTTGTATCTCGGTATATTATAGATATCAATATTGTTTTTACGATGTTCTCATACCTACCCTTCGCAGCAGGTAGGTACCTACTAGCGTAACTAACCCAACCTCGCTTTATACTGCTTTATATTGCTACTTAAACAATAATTAAAAATTAAATACATACAGCGTTAATAATGAATTTAATTTCGCAAAACACAAAATACCCACCCAAATATCTATTAAGATTATTTAAAATATTCTTTATAGCATCCAATGTGCTTTTCATTTCTTCTTTTTGTTTTTTTCTTTTTTCTCATTTTTCTTTTTGTTTGACAATTCTGTCCCTTATTCAAGGGTTTTCGCAAATCTTGTTAAATTAAAATATATATATATATATATATATATATATATATATATATATATATATGTCGAAATTGCGTCCCCCCCGTGCTTAAAATTAATAAAAATGCAGCCCGTTTCAATACGTTTTTTGAAAGTTCCGACGACAAATATGTAAAATTTCGAAATTAATATTATTTTAACTTTTCCTTATAGTGTCGTTCATTCAAGAAACGCCAGATTGACAATTGTTGATTTTTTTAATAGGTATGAAATATTGGAAATTAATTAAACTAAACGTGAAATTGTAATAATTGATGACAAAATGACGGACCGATGACAACTGACAACCATTTCGATTTTATTTTAAATGTTTTTATTTATGTTTAATCGTTAACCTCACTCGAGAATATGCCCATAAACATTAAAAGTAACGTTTGAATTCTGGTTGTGTTGCATAAAGTTTCCATTTTGAAGTGATCATTTCATGCACTGTGCAAAATTTTCCATCCTATCCATGATTGAACATCCGTATTACTCAAATCTGACAAACAAGCCACTGACGGGACTGTAAATGCCCCTGCCTTAATGATTCGTCGTCTCTGTGGAGAATATGACTGGACAATTTTTTTTATTGATATTTGAGTAGGTAACGATCTGTTTAGTCCATTTTATTAAAATTATTTTATTCACTCAGAACCAATTTGAAATAATGAAAAAAAAAATTCATATGAAATATAATAATACGACTCTTTAATCGAAATAAATAATTTTGAGTAACTATTTTTTACTTAACAATAGCCCTACCTACTATTTTTTACTTAAAAACAGAATATGTTTTTTACCAAATTAACATTTGTCATAACTAACGCACTACGAACTTTCGATAGTATATGAATTAAGGTAAGTCTTTTTTTCGTTGTTCCCCTTTTATAAATCCATCAAACTCGCGTCACATGTCAACTTTAATCGTTAATACTCACACCTAGATATAATATTTCCCTACAGCGACATTACAATGGTAAGAAGGCAGTGTTTCGAGCAGATAGTGAGTAGGTACTAGCAGTATGTATGGTACGTACGCAGGCAGCAGCTACCACCCTGCTGAATTGGAAATACATGCACAAGGGTACAGGGTACAGGGTACAGGGCTCGGGCGACGGAGGGTGGGGTGAGAGAACATCCCCACTAGGCCTGAGACTGCTACAGAATTGATTGCTTCCAGCTTAAGTTGAAATTACGGAGTTGCTTAATGAAATCACCAATACTTACCCGAGTACCTAAACCTAGCTACCCATCTACCCATCTACCCATCTACAGCATTGTACGGTGTAGAGAGATTCTCTCCGGAGCATCTATACTGGATTCGGAAATGTGTCGGGTATGTGTGCGTGGGAAAATGCGAACATTGCAACATTCCTATTGAGTTCATAGGAAATATCTCTTTGAACGGAGAAAACAAGAAATTTGTAGGTAAACAGATACCAATTTTGTAAAACCCTTGAAACTGGAACTAAGTTAACAATATTCTCAGCTCCTTTAGATCAAGCAATATAAACACAACTCTTTTCTCGCAATTTTTTGTTGTATTCTATATAGACGGATTTAGAAGATTTTCACGGAAACTTGAGGTCCACATGGAAATTTCGCTAGTCCATAGAGAATTCGTAGCCATTAAATGCGTTATTTTTCCCATAGCAAATAATAATAAAAATTGGCAGCTTTCATAGTCCGCGACACTAAGTGCGTACCACAGCCCGACTGTGTAATCATTGTAAGAACAACTAAATACTATTTCACACTACGACGTTTTCTTAGTACTCGCGTAACGCGTTTGAAAAGAAAATATCATTGGAGCAAACGCGGTTGATCGACGCTATTTATACAAAAAGAGTTTTTTTGAAATATTTTATCTCGAAACCACGAGAATAAGCTACGCAATAATCAATGTAACATAAAATCGTAGTAGGTACAGAACCCAGCAGTCAGTTATCACAATCAGTAAATATCAGTGATATTATGATTTATGAAATTATCCGGAACATTGGTCTATATGTTCCCGATAGTTCCCTAAGACAGCGTCGGCATAGATTGTTTCACATTCCTATACACAGGACCAACCTGCCGATGGTTATGCCTGTAGGAAGAGCTACCGAAGCGGGATTCTTCTACACATTTAGCAATAGTATTCTTGCTTATTTTCTATTTTTGTTAATGTATACGATATAAATTTAAGTTTTTAATGTGTATGTTAACTTTAAATAAATAAATTGAAAGTTGAAATTGAAATTGAATCAGCGATATTATTAATATGTACCATTCCATAACATGTAAGCATTTTTCTTGGTCGAATTTCTAAACAAGAAATTGGTATCTTGCTCTGGTTAGTGGTGGTGGTCGGCTGTAGGCAGAGGGCGGGGGGGGAGGGAGGAAGAAGGGGTCGGGCAGAGAAGAGGTATTTCAGGAATTTCATATTGTTATCCTTCGGTCTGCCTGCTCTAAATTCTGCGATCCTGGTATCTCGGGTCCTGCATGCGGGACTCCTACTCCCGAGGCGGGGAATGTCCAGAATAAGGGGGTTGCAGAATAGTTTGACTGTGTACAATATTTGTTACCCCAACTAATAACACGAAGCGTATATTTGGATGCTATGTTTCTGAAATATGACAAATCCACATAATCATTAATTTTCAAGAGAAAAATAATTATTCTGTGAAGAGAATAAAGAAACGTCAGTAAAAGTACTAAGTATTGCACCCACCACTTAGTCAAGCTGGAATAAAGAGTTAAAAAAAAGCAAAAAAAAAAAAGTGTTGTTCGTACATTTATATTCTTATTTTTTAATAAATTTTAATGTTACGGTAGGTACTGTGGAACCTCTATATTCGTCAGATAAGATATTCGACATATTTTTACGTCAAAAAGTTAGAATATTCGTCTGTATTTTCAAAATACGTGTGCCACAGTGTGGTTGAAACAAAAACTAAAAAAACGTTCAATGAAGAAGGATCGAGGAAAAGAAAATACACACTTACCCCCAAAATTAGGGAAATTATATCTTCATTGATTGATTCGGCAGTCACTTTATTGTAATATCTATCAATTTTTAATTTGAGTTTTACTTGGTAATCCGCTATTTCTCAAAGTCTATTGCGACACGTGTTTCGATGTATTCCGCATCATTCTCAAACACCGTACTGTATTCGAAATTTTAAAAAAATATATCTTATTGGAGTAAAACGGAAAATGTGGTGGAAAAGTGAAATAAGTTTAAAAACATTGAACAATTTATTTTAACAAGTTTGATTATTGTTCATTATAATTTGTTTATTGTTCATTATAATAAACGTCTACCTCCGTAGTGTAATGGTCAGCACGCTCGGCTACCGTTCTGGAGGTCCCGGGTTCGATTCCCAGGGAGGTCAAATAAATATAAGTGACTTTTTCATCCTAATATTTATTACATATTACCCTAAACTGGTACCTGAAGCGGAGGGCTGATCACCTTTCCTTCATATGTTAACGATCAAGATAACACTGCGTTTGTATGATTCAGTGCCCTATGCACCAATGGGGTGCGGATAAGGGTTTGAATGAAAATAATTGTAGCTCTCCTCTTAACAATGGTAGTAACTTCCCTCCTCTTCTACCGTAAAATATTATAAGTATAATAAACTTTTTTTTTCAAACTCATATACCTACTTATATTACTATATACATGTTTTTTGGGTCTGGGAACAGATTGTGTTGAGTTGTAGTTAGTTCTTTTGGGAAAAATCTTACTATATTTGTAACAATTCCATAATCTCCCTTTCTTCTTCAAGGATCTCGTACATATTAGCAATCTCTAAAGGTGGAGACTGACCGGAGCATTTCGTCGTAACATAACGTCGTAACATCGCTCGCGGCGAGCATCAGCGAGCATCCGAAACTATGGATGGAGCGCTCGGCTCGCTGTACTGACTGCCTGAATGCTCGCATCGTAACGTGTTACGTTACGACCAAATGCTCCGGTCAGTCTCAACATGGGCCCTTCAATCACGTCATATACGTCTCTTCAAATGTATTCCACTCTTCTCTCAAGTCTACATAGATCACAGGACGAATCAATTTGCCTTAATATATTACGGCCGGGTTAATATAACGTTGATTCGATGAGGTTCCCTATGCACCAATTTCGTATTCGTCAGGCTTCTGGGAACGGATTAATGACAAATGGACGCAGCTGTCCTAACTTATAACACGTAAGGGACATTTTTTTGTAGATTTTTTTTTCATTTTTGGACTAAGTAGAATCTACTTGGTCCAAAAATACAAAAAAAACGTACTACAAAAAATGTCCCTTACTGTGTTTTGAGTTTGGACAGCCGAACTACCTTTGATGCATTCGGAGGTATGGACATGTGGAGCGAATGGATAACGAGAGAATGACTAAGAAAATATATGTGGCGAATGTGAGAGGGAAAACAGAACGAGGACGACCGAAAAAGACTTGGCACGATCAGATCAATCAGAACGTTAAATCTGGCGGTGTCAAAAATCTGCGTAATCGGAGGGCATGTACGACTAGATGTATGGATGTGAAGGAGGCGAGGAGTGTATGTCAGGACAGAATAGTGTGGCGTTCCATCCTCTCTGCCTACCCCTGCGGTGAAACGGCGTGATGGTAGTTATAGTAGTAGTATAATTTTTAACGTTTTAGAAGTATGTATTGCACATTGAGAAAAAAAATATTACTGCATTCATTTCGATGGCAGATCATTTTAAATTGAATGAAAACTAAACAAATGACATACATAATGTTCCCTCGGTATTGGACGTGATCAGGTCACGTCTGCATCAGCTCTAAAGCGTAATATTATTAAACAATATTATGTTGTAATTTTCATTTTCTTGCAATTGTAGAATGTCTTAAAATACCGGTACCATAAAATTTATAACCCCTCATTTAAAAGAAACCTTGTCGGTTCAAAAACTGTCGGCACGTCAGTTGCAATGTACAAAGTGTTTCGGTTATTTCAAAGGTTTACGACTGCAAAAGGGAAAATGATCCAAAAAACACAATATTTTGTCAGTTTATGGGTAATCTGTCATATTGCAGAATCCTCTTTGTCTCGCGGGATCCCGTTGGTGTAGGGACGGCTGGCTGGTATAATTTAGAACACACTTTTATAATCCTTATTTAACAACTTACTTGGAAACAATATGTGTCGTCTTTGGCTGATGCCGATTTTTCATGTTTTTTTTAAAATACTTATATAATGGCGTTGCATATAAAATATATTGCTTTTGCCAATGTCAAGTTAATTTAATAATATTACTTAAGTATAAAATATGATAGACTTATTATTAAATATAAATAAATATCCTTATCCGCACCCCAATGGTGCATAGAGCACCATGTCATATAAACGCAGTGTTATCTTGATCGTTAACACATGAAGGAAAGGTGATCAGCCCTCCGCTTCAGGTACCAATCCAGAGTAATATTGAATAAATATTACAGTGAAAAAATCACTTATATTTATTACTACCCCCCCCCTGGGAATCGAACCCGGGACCTCCAGAATGGTAGCCGAGCGTGCTGACCATTACACTACGGAGGCGGAAATTATTAAACTTTAAATTAATTCCGTTCAATTAAAAAAAAAAATAACTAAAAGTTTGTAGATAATTGGGTTCCTGCTCGCCAGGATGAGATGGATATCTGTAGGGAGGGGAATAAGCGGGCTAGAGTTTAAAAAAATTGGCATTTGGTCATTTATTGGGCAAACAAAGAATATATGGTTAAGGTCTTCCTCTTCAAAACGGCACTCGCAAATGGGGGAGTCAAAGACACCAATTTTTCATGTTTTAACAGCTGAAAAAAGGCCATACCGGTTTACCTCGTATAGTCCGGTGCAGTAAATCTCGTAAGTTCAAAAACATGGTGAATCGCTCAAAAAAGAGAACTTATCGGTATTCCTTACTTACGGATATTGTTATGGACACACAAATGATTTATCAATGTGTAAAAAACAACTAAATATTTGTTGTTACCATTCTTCGCACCCTAGGGTACATAGGGCACTGTATCCCATCGATGCCATTCTGAATCAATCCTGCGCTTTAGGAGCCGAGTCCCAGAGTTATATAAAATAAGTATTATAATATCACACTATCTGCGGGAAGGGTAATTTTACTGTCGACTGGTGGTGTTCGGCGGGTAGGGTAATTTTACCTTTTCACTAGACTCGTCGTAAATTGCGTGTAAGTTATTTTTACGCGTGACTTTTGATCTCATATCGATGTATACAGTATGGTTAAATGTTATCACTTCTTTTCAGAGATGTTTATCTCTAAGTATTATGAGTGCGAATCCGCCCGCAGATAGTGTGATATTATAAAAACCACGCATTCATTTTGGAAAGCCTTGCCTTGTGTAACTAGTTACATATAGTTTTTTGTTATGCGAGTTACTCTTGGATAAAGAGATATAGTGTTAGTGAAGCGGATATATAAATTTTGTAAGATTATTATTAACTTGGATTTTCCGTGCGTATGCTCCTGGAGATGGAAGATATCCGGTCCGTTCATTATGAAACTGATAGATTTATTGACATAAAGATGTTATATACAATTTAGTTATTTTTGAGGAAGCTGCCCTAATTTTAGTTTCGTGTTTTAAAACTATATTTTATTATAAAATGAAAAAAGATATCGCTCACTCCTTTCAAGAACGTCATGAATCAAAATACTTGATTATTCAGGAGAACGTTTTTAAAGTTTAAAAATATAATACAATGTATTAAAACTAAATATCAAGCCACTTACTGAACTTCTTACTGTGCAACAGATCTTTTTAGGTAAAACCTGAAGGTTTTTTCTCCATTTGAAAAATATATAGTATACTTGAAAAAATAACTAAACATTACCTCTTCTTCAAAATGCAAAAACAACACTTTTAGCCCTGTAGCGGGTAAATATTAAGTTAATAATATGCCTCTTTTGCTGGGATATAGTACATTTTCTGGGCATTCCGAAAACATGCACAACCGAAAATTGACGATTTTTTATTTATGACGTTCTCGAAAGGAGTGAGCGATATGTTGGCTTCAAAGTGTGCAGTTTTTTTCAAACGTTTTTCAATATTAGAACTTGAATAATTTTTGTTTAAAATAATGTGGTCAAAAGTACCGGTGCGATTAGTTAATATAACATTTACGTCATACTCTTTGACTAATTTAAAAGCTAAATCAATTATTTTAAGCTGAGAATATTTATAAAAATTCGAGTCACGATCATTCGAAGTTTACGTTATATTCGATATTTCCGATTTGAATAGAAATTAATAAAGATTCAATTTCACAGTATAATGTTGTATGAGTATGCTACCCCGAGCGCACTAGCCATTTACTACAGGTGGCACAAAATTAATCACACTATCGGAAGGTGTTATAATTTTTGCAAATTGCGTCATACGTCAATCATATTTGAAAATTGTAAACTACAGCTGCAGTAGACAAATTGATAAAACGGGCACAAATGTGTATCAACACTGGCGGCCGCCATTTGACGGATATCATGTTTTCCACTTCCAATCAAGATTTTGAGTATGTCCATCACTCTTTTTTTTTAAATTTAGTAAATAACTTATTCCAAACATATTTGGATGATTAATTTTGCGCCACCTGTATAACAATAATATTCTTCGCCCTGAGCTTCTTCACTTACATCATTTGCATTCCACAAAATATCCAAATATAGTATAATATGTGTTGGCACAATTATTGCTTCTTTATTTGGTAGATAATAAATATATATATTTTTTAATGGGATAGGATAGGATAGTGAAAAATAAAAAATAAATGTACTTTTATAATTTTTGGTTTTATTCAACATAAAAAATAATTTAATAATTCATTTATTCCTTACAGAGATTATTCTTGTTCCCTTAAAACACTCCACACTCTGCACTGGTATTCCACAATAATACCTACAACATTCCTATCATCCATACATAAAAACACAGGATACAAAAATTTCGTCACACATTCACAAAATAAAAATACACACAATTTGTCAGATAGTACAGTATTTTTTTACACCTTTTATTGCATAGGGCACTGATTGAATTTGCGATTTCAAAAGAAAGATTAGACAAAAAAGTAGTTAACAATAAGATTTTTATATCTATAATAAATCCATACATACATTTTAATAGACATTTATATATTATTTAAATATATATGCAGATATGGTTTAATAATACTATTTAAAAGATACTATGATAAAAAATGTTTTTTTTTAAAATGTAAAATAGGTACTGTCAACTGTGGCTACCTTATTCTTTAAAAAAAAAAACAAGTCGAAAAAATATATAATTAAGATAAGTTATAATTTGGTACAAATTAGTAGTTTTCAAGTTACAATGCGGGTATGCAACCTCCGAGTGCCCCAGTCATCGGAGCTACTTGCTTATTCCTAGCTAGAATTTGGTTACCATAACCGTGCATCGGTGGAGCGACAACCAGTTAACCCTTTCCGGTCCATATTTTTTTAAAAAAAATTCTGCCAGGTCCACAATAGAATAACAGCATTACAGGGTTAAACAATCCATCCAAGTTTTTTTTTAAATAAAACTACACTTGTGTTAAAATTTTATTTTTATTTTGAATGTATACAACCTTGTCTTTTATTATTACATTTTATAGTAAATACGAGTGAGATAAAATATGTTTGCTTGTACACTAAACTGATGAAAAAAAAAATGTCGAATGACGTTCGACATAGGACCGGAAAGGGTTAATTAAGAGCTACCACATACGGATATCATTTCATTTCATTCGACTATGGCTAAAGTTGAGGGATAAGAGAGCACGGTTGACGATAAGAAATCAAACATACCACAGATTACCATATAATTCAAGAAAAAAATGTTCGTAAAAAGTACTCAACAATTTATTTTAATATAATAAAAAAAATAATAATGGGAATAAATTATAATAGTATCGGGAACAAGACGTATCCGTTAACTTAAATCAGTGGATATTACTTACTATTATTAATTAAATTAGGTATTATTACAAATGTTCCTACTGCGAATCAAATAATTATTCTAATTAAAATAAATATAAAATAGAGGAAAATATTGGAAATTAATTGATTTTAAATATTTAATTTAAGACTCCAGTCTCTGAAAAAACAATTCGGTATTAGCTATGTTCGCACTTTTTAAAAATAAAATATTAATTCAACTTAGTTTCCTGACGTACTTATAAATATAAGAAAGCAAGAGTAGGTAGGTACTTTGGACATTTTAAGAGAGGAGAGAAATGCGAAATACGTATTTTACTAGACGAGACAGTGGGAGGTTAATGCAGTATGTAAATATATGAAGAATACATATGGTATATCCTGGCTTAATTAAAACTCAAGTCGCTGCTTACAGCGCCTGCAGACAGAACGAAAATTGACATGACCTTCAGTGTAAAGCGGCTCATTGAGAAGAAGACGAATTCAATTTTTTTTTTTTAATTATTTTAAAATAAAAACTCATTTTTAGGTTACCGATTTTTCAAATTGAATTCTGAACCATAAATATTATGCAAAATAATAGCAACTAAAGTACAAATGCGTTGACAACTTAATATTTTATTAGATTTTTGTTTCGAATGGAAAAAATATATCTTATTTTTATTACACAAACTTTAGATTTTATATCATTGGACAATGTAGTGCAAAAGGTACAGAGATAATCTATAAAATCAGGTAAACCGGAGTCTTAAAGGAGGAACAAAATTAATTTTATTTAAAATTATAATTTAAAGGAAGATTTTATATAAAACAATTCGTAGGACTTTTGCGTATATGTATTACATATTTAAAAAATTCAATTTTAGTACAGTGTAAGTACTAAGTTCGTAAAATATTTTGACAGTTGCTCTACTACAGTATGGTCATTCAATTATTTTACGATAAAATGAAACTTTCAAAGCAAACAAAAGTTCATAATTTATATTTGAAGCACTAATTTTGTGTTTTTCCATTTTATAATTAAAATGTAACTTTGTTTTAAAATCACTATAAATTTATGTATACAATATTTATAGTGATTTTAAAACAAAGTTACATTTTAATTATAAAATAAAAGTTGTTAAAAAAAGAGACTTCCTGCAATATTTAATTTATTTCGACCTTAAATAGTGTTTTTCCAACGTCTTCGTCATAGGTAACTTTCATTAGGTATGTCTAATTTTAATGTAAAAATATTTCAACCCTTATATTACTTACTGGCATCATTTAAATTAATCAATAAAAATTAGATCGTACAGAAAATAATTAATTTACATGGAATACAGTGGAAATTAGTTATATCGAGAACAGAAATGGACAATTTTCTTTCGCGAGGAATGTCGCATTTAACATACTCCACATATAAAAGGATATTTCAAATTCTCTTTGTATTTATATAAATCCGAAATGTCGATTATTTCATTTATCATTTTCATTTGCGAAATTCACTTTTCGAAATAAGCAAAAGCAGTAAACTGGGAACATATTGCATCATTACTCATATCCATGACTTTGGAATGTTGGTAGCAATGCCACTAAAACCTGTGCCTACAAGTTGCCACAGACGAAATGCACCAACAGGATTCGCGGCAATCTCCGCGGCAACATGGCTCGAAAGATTAGCGATTTCAATTCATGCTGTTGAAACAACCGTTGGCGTCAAGAATGTGCGTTTTTCTTACAATTAAAATTTTGACAGTTTAATCCTTTAAATCTTCCTTACATATTTTAACAAGGACAATACGCCGGTTCTTTTGTGATTTTGTACATTACGAGATCTGGAAGTCCAACGAGCGAAGCAAAATGTGCAGAAATGCTCCCTTATAGCAAAGCGATTTGAAGTTTTCGCCGATTTTAGCGATGATGCTTTTTATTTATTTTCTGGTTTTGCATTTTATCACTATGATATGATAGTAACAGAAAAAATATCACTTTACACATGCCTGTAGATTAAGTCCTCATTACCAGGGTAAACGGATCATTTAGTGATACAGATCTACTGATGTGGCTCTTCCGAACAAACGAATCTTGCCCACTCCTAATATATTTTTTTTGAAAAGTAGTTCCAGTGTTCACTGGATATATGGAGTATAATAAAATAACGCTGATTATTCCCATTATAACCAAGTTCAACTGTATACATCGACGTGTAACTGTCAAATTATCGCATCCACCATTTGAAAAAAATACTGTCAATCAATATATTGTCAAATAATTTATATTAAAAAATGTAATGTAATAATAAAATACACACATTAATTCTCAAATTTCTGTGTATTCTTTAGTGATTTTTTTTTGTATGTGATGTTGTAGAATAAAATAAAAATTAATTAAATAAGTACCTGCGTCATGAAATATCGTGGTGAAATAAAATTAATAAAAATTAACATACAATCAATTTCAACATTTAGTGAGGACTTAGTAATATATTATATAGTAATAATATTATATTCAAAAGATTTTTGGAAATATTACATGATGAACGAGACGTATCTAAATAATTGAAATTAATATAGATCGCACATAAAAAAAATAAAAAAATACAACAAAAGTTGATTTACGTCTAGCTAAGAATAGGGAAAGGATTGCAATAAATAAATTGAACACAAGTCATGTAATATTTGGGTCGACTCTGGACTGGCAGTGGGTTAACAGTAATATAAAGAGTCCCGATTTCCTCCACTCACCGCCGCTCACGGCCACTCACCCACGCTCACGACCACTCACCGCCACTTACTTAGGAGACTCAGCGCTATTCTTCACGTCGTCACTATCCTCGTCAAGCCTCTCGAGGTTCACAACACACACCAAACCTGCAATCAATAATGCGATAAATTCATATGTAGGCATACTAGTATATATTCTACTCTTCATCTTGGTCGTCTGCACCCAATCGTGCATGGGGCACCGGGAACGAACCAACAAGGTTGAATGCATTTTTTACATCAAAACAGATTTCTCTATATTATTTTTACCATCTTACACTTATTTACTTCAAAAGGGTAGTTTCCAGTTTTGTAACAAAGTCATCTTATCAAAGGTATCTTATTTACTGTGTATGAGAGAAAAAAATGACGACTTTTTAAACAATATTTCAAGTTTTATTCCATCAGAGAAATGCAACAAAAAACAGGGTGAAAAATAATGTTATTAAAAAGTATTAACAATTTTAGAACACATATAAAAGAGTTGATTAATAAAATTGTTGGCCTCCTCTAATATAATTTCAAAGATGCCTTTAAAAAAAAATGTTACGTGTAAAATACCACGCAAATTACTTGCACAATGTAGAATTTAACAAAATGACAATATTTTGAATTAATATATCAATAACTTAGAAAAATATTAGTATATATTTTAGCAGTAGGGAACCAGTCAAAACGTTAAAAGAAAGAAAAAATAATTAAAGGGAGATATGCACAGTCTGAGGTCAAACGACTCAAGTTACTAGGGGAGAAGAAAAAATATATGAAAGGGGAATAAATAAATGATAGATGGTTAAAAATAACTAAACAAATGTTCAAAGGAACAAAAAGATCAGTAAGCAGTAATAACTTGGGAAAGAAAAATAAAATACTTATTAGCAGTTAGTTAAACGTAGAATAAAAGACTAACAAAAAATTAATATTTCTTTCCTTTAAGGATAGCAACAAATTGACTGCTTAAGACGAGGAATGCGAAAATAGTCGCCAATAAGGCGACAAGAAAAAGACTGGTATGTAAATAAAATTTCCTTTCCTTGGATTTCAAATAAGCAATGAAGGAACTTGCGAAGGAGAGGTCAGTCGCCGTATCGCCATCGTCAAAAGTGCAATGTCTAAGCTATACAAAATCAGGAAAGACCGGGGTGTGAGAAACAACACCAAGATAAAGCTTGTCAGGAGTTTGGTTTACTCCATTTTTCTCTATGCTGCTAAAACATGGACCATAAAAGCAGCAGAAAGGAGAAAAATTGACGCTTTCAAAATGTGGTGTTGGAGGCGCATGCTCCGAATTTCATGGACAGCAACATGGACGCACCGACGAGTCTATTCGTCAGGATCTACACTTGGATGGCTTGACTTAGGCCGATATTTGTACACGACGGATTCTGCAGTTCTTTGGACACGTTGCTTGAAGCGATGAGGATAGCCTGGAACGACTGGTTGCGATTGGTAGCCTGGAGAGGAAGATGCCAACACGATGGTCCGATCGAGTGGAGGGCTACGTGAAGCGCAGTAAGGGGATAACTGGAGAAGAGTCATTGCTTCCACGAGGTTCACAACCCTCAGTAATGAGGATTAAGACGGAGAAGAAAAAGAATACATAAAGTTCAGTTTTGCGACCACGATGGAGATGTGGACCAAAGATTGCAGCGGTGAAAGGTGTCTCGCGCCAATGTGAAGCGGCGACGCACTCACCGAGGGCGGGGCTGCATCATGGGCGCGTGTCGCTCGAGTCCTCGTTGTCGCTGGCGTGCGGCGCCGGCGGGCGGCGCTTGTACTCCGTGATGACGACCGTCACGCTGTTGACGGTCACCTCGCGCGCCTGCCCGCTGGAGCGGTCCACGTCGCGCAGCCGCGGCGGGAAGCGGCGGCGCCGGCCGCGTGCCGCGCCGCGCCGCTTGCCACCCGCCGGGGTCGCCGCGCCGCGCTCCGCCGCGCCACTGCCCGCCGCGCCCGCCGCGCCCGCCGCGCCCGTCGCGCCGCCCGCCGCCCCCGCCTGCTGCGCGACCAGCGCCTGGTTCAAGCGCGGCTTCCTTGTGGACGTACCTGACACAAAAATCCGAATTAAACATCGCTAAAAAAGAGCTTCTCCGATCGATAAACGTCGCCTTCTATCTCGTTAGTCACTAAAAATAACTCGTAAACCAAATAAGTACCGAAACGATTGTTTTTATTATTGAACGACGTTTGACGACCGATCTTTAACATTACGACATACTCTCAAACGCAACCTCGTCCTGTCATTCGGTAGTCAGCTCCTGGCAACAGCTGTTAACTGTCATTTTTCAAGTCTTGCCTAGTGACTATCAAAATCAAGTGTAAAAAAAATCTAAATAATAATTGCGGTTTAAACTTATTTTTTTACGATTTGGCACTTCCTCGCGTTATGAGCTTGTCATACATATTGATTATACTATGAGGAGATGCATGAACGTGGAAGAGGCGAAGAATGTTTGCAAAGACAGAGTGGTGTGGCGTTCTATTCTCTCTGCCTACCCCTGCGGGGAAGCGGCGTGATGGTTAGTTAGTTAGTTAGTTAGTTATGAGGTTGTTTTATTTCCTCGATATTCTTTTTAATTAAATTTCAACAAGATTTTTAAAAAAATATGTCATTATTTGGTTCCACTGTACCTACTTTCAATACTTACTTGTACTTTCAATAAAATAAAAATCTGGTTCGACTGTTAAAAGTAACGGGAGACAAGCTTGCCGACTACTAACTAGTCGGCAAAGTGACCAGCCTAGTCCAGCATTTATATATGTATGTTTTAGCTTTCAAATAGCGGTAGGACTGGAGGTCCTATTCACCCAATGTTATAAACATGAATTTAAAGAATGTTGCGTAACAGTTACAGTAAGTATATTTTAGATCGCAGCTAGTGTGGATGCGATGCAAGTATAGTGCTGGATGTGATGGTAAGTGTCCCAGCGATGTAACACAAAGTGATGATACATATTCATTATATACTCTGATGCAAATATGGGTCAATTTGTTCCACTTGCTGCGAATGTAGAATTATTATTATATATTTAGCCAATGCACATGAACGAGACAAATGCGAACCAATTTATTATTAGTAACTTTAGAACAATAAAAATGATATATTATATTTTTTTGAAAACATGCTCTGATATGAAATGTATATGAGGAGAATTCAGTTACTATATGGACGCTGGAAAGCGAAAATGTTTAATGTAATTTTCTTAGAAATACGTTTTGTTACACATAATATATTTCTGTTGTCCATCTCATGGTGGTTAGCGCGTTTGGCTACGTTTCGCTACCGTGCTTAAGGTCTAGGTTCGATTCGCAGAGGGGGGGGGGCAAAACAAATAGAAGTGATTTTTCACGTTAATATTTGTTATATATCACTCTGTACTGGTACCTACCTAAAGTTCAGGAATGATCGATCACATTACTTTTATGTAATTAACGATCAAGATGACACTGCGTCGATATGATGCAGTCGCCTATGCACCAATGCGTGCGGATAAGGGTTGGAGGAAGAAGAATATTTTATCTGCTTTAGTCCGACTGGGGACTTTTTACTATTTCTAGAATAAAATCATCCACCTATTTCGAAAGCTGATTATTAGGTACCTACTGAATTTTTTTAAACGCAAATTTATCTTTGTTTAACTATTTAGTGCCCTGCCCTATACACCATTTCAAGCACGTAATTATCGAGTTCAGATAATAATGTCATAAATAAACATTCTCTCCGAAGTGCTATCAGAATGGCTGAGGTCACCGAAGAGATAACCTTAAAGAAACCAGACATTTGATGGAATATTTATCGACTCCAAAATATATACATTTTTTAAAAAGACGAAGTACTCATCGAACTCGTTATGCAAATAAACAGTTGCTGCGGGTGGCAAGTATTGGGAACATTGAAAAAATTCAAGCATTAATTAAAGCCAAGCTAACTTGAACATACTAACGAAATTATTAAAAAAAAAAACATATCGCTCACTCCTTTCAAGAACGTCATAAATCAAAAAACTTGATTTTTCAGGAAAACGTTTTTAAGGTTTGAAAATAAAACACAACGTTTTAAAAATAAACATCAAGCCACTTATTGAACTTTTTACTGTGCAACAGATCTTTTTGGGTAAAACCTGAAGGTGTTTTCTCCATTTGAACAATATTTAGTTTATTAAAAAAAATAATTTAACAATACATTTTCTTCAAAATGCAAAAACAAAACTTTCTGCCCTGTAGCGGGTAAATATTAAGTTAAAAATATGCCTCTTTCGCTGTGATATAGTACATTTTCTGGGCATTCCGAAAACATGCACAACTGAAAAATGACGATTTTTGATTTATGACGTTCTTGAAAGGAGTGAGCGATATATGTACCCATTAAATTCCCGTCAAAATGTTTCGAAAACTCACCACTACTGATATGTCCGACTGACAGTTACAACCCGGGATCAATCCTGAACCATACGCAAAAGACACAAAATTGTTAAGCTGTGAATATGTACATTTTTCCCCCTCAACAATGTCAAATCACGGCACAGACTCAGAAATAATAGAGTAAAACGTAAGCCTAAGAAAGGCTACACACTCATGCAGCGTTACAGAATTGATTTATTTTTAAATAATTTTTATCTGTTTTTAACAATAAATTTAGTTTAGGAGACTATCAAAATCAGTATTTGATTTTAACATTTAATATATGCTTTCATTAATTGATTCGGCAGCCACTTTGTGGTAAAATCTATCCATTTTTAATTCAAGTTTATACTTATTATTACTTACAACCCTTATCCGCACCTAATGGTGCATAGGGCCCTGCATCGAATTGAAACAGTGTTATCTTAATCATTACTTACATGAAGGCAAGGTGATCACTCTTGCGCTTCAGGAACCAGCCCAGGATAATATTAAATAAATATTACAGTGTAAAATCACTAATATTTATTTTTACCCCCCCCCCCTGGGAATCGAACCCGGGACCTCCAGCACGGTAGCTAAACACGATGACCATTACACCACGGAGGCGGACAATTTAAGTACACCGCATCGGTGTTTGAAAATGATGCGGAATGCATCGAAACACGTGTCACAGTGGATTTTAAGAAATAGTGGTTTTTAGTAAGTAAAACGTTGATTAAAAATTTAATATATGCATACATAACAGAAATACGCTCCAATTGCAATGTTCGCACAATGCACGATGGTGCCCGATGCAGCGTTTAGCTTGCCCTTGGTCAAATCAAACGTTACAATACGTTAGCACGTTTGACTTATATAAAGTTAGCTGCAAGGCGTGTGCAAAATATCACTATTGTACTGAATTTATACATTTATATTTCAAAAGTCTGCGCAACAGGAGGGCATGTATGACTAGATGTATGAATGTGAAGGAAGCGAGGAGTGTATGTCAGGACAGAAGAGTGTGGCGTTCCATCCTCTCTGCCAACCCCTGCGGGGAAATGGCGTGATGGTAGTAGTACTGAGTTTATAAAGCTTAAGATTACAAGACAAAAGTTAACGTTTTAACTAGAAGTGTAGATAACTAATTACGTACTTACTATAAATTCTTTTTTTTTCGGTATCTTTGATTAACTTCGTAATAATACGGATCAACAACGTTTTACGGTAAAATAAAGTCATTATTAGAAATCAAAGTCCAGAAGTAATGTTAAAGTTATCTTCACTACGTAGTTAAATCCTTAACTTCCGTACAGCAGCCCGGGATATTGTTTCCAAAAGAGTAAGGAAAAAAGAATATTCATGCAACCGTTTTCCTTTTGGAAGAGTGAGCACATACCGCTCACTCCTTTCAAGAACGTCATAAATCAAAAATCGTCAATTTTCAGTTGTGCGTGTTTTCGGAATGCCCAGAAAATGTATTATATTCCAGCAAAAGAGGCATATTTTTAACTAAATATTTACCCGCTACAAAGCAGAAAATGTTGTTTTTGCATTTTGAAGAACAGGTATTGTTTAATTATTTTTTTAATATACTAAATATTTTTCAAATGGAGAAAAAACGTTCAGGTTTTACCTAAAAAGATCTGTTGCACAGTAAAAAGTTCAATAAGTGGCTTGATGTTTATTTTTAATACATTGTGTTATATTTTTAAACTTTAAAAACGTTCTCCTGAAAAATCAAGTTTTTTGATTTATGACGTTCTTGAAAGGAGTGAGCGATACGCGCTCGCATTGCTATCTATCATAGGTCACAAACAAAGGTTGTGACTTGGAAAGGATGTGTCGCGATACGAGGGAATATTGTAGTATGGCCCCAATAACATGGATAAAAAGTTATCACAAGCGTTGACTCGTCAAGTTAATGGTAAGGGGTCAAGGGTAAGCAGGGTTAGCACGTTTAAAACGGATATGATTTCCAAACATGTAAACATGCAAATTTCCTCTGTTCGGTTGTATTCGTTATTTCTTTTAACTTTTAACATGAATATTTTCAAATTATAATATAACCCATGGGTATTTATCGTGCGACATTAAAATAGGTATAAAAAGTTTGAGGAATTACCTTGACTTCAATCCTGTAGATCAAGGAAGCACGGAAAAGAAAAAAAAACATAATTAGAATTGGAATTTTGGGAATCGCGCATAAGAGTAAATTAAAAAATAATGTTTTTGAAACGCGCTTTAGATCCGTATAATATTGACCGAGTTGACGTCACTGACGAGCATCGGTGACGTAAAAGTATTATATTATTGATAGCCGCCAGGGCCTTTAAAAAGTATAAAACAGGTACATATTTCAAAGAAACAAAAAAACCTGTACGTTTTCAAATATATTTCAATTACGGGTAAGATGCAGCGACGCAATCACCAAATTAAATTATTCGAGCAACATTACACGAGCATTCTAAAGCGTCGCGGAAACGGTCAATTCAATTGTCGACTTATACGTCAGTGACATAAAAATATACAATTTCGTTGACCGTCTCCGGAGGGGTTAAATATATATATTTTATATTTTTGACATCTCAACATAGACGAAGAAGAATATGTTAAGTGATCACTTTACACACGTGTAACATTCACCAGTTCTATAAATTTTCGAAACCCCAGGTATATTGATCAAATTCAGTTCATGCGAGACTTCCATATTTTTCTTCATCTATGTTGAGATGTCAAAAAATGTATAAAATAACTCCTAAGCGGAGATAATCCAGATTTGTGGACAAGTATTTGGACACATTCAAAAAGTTGTAAATACATTTATATCTTAAAACATGTATCAATATGTAATATATGTACAGTTCTGAAGGTGAAATGTTTTAGGTTTAAACCAGCCATGTTTGTCGTACTTCATTTTTTTTCATCAGACACGGTTTTTATTTTCGATTAATAAATAATTTCAAATTAATCAGTAAAAAATCATCAAGATTTACCACTTTAAAAATATATAAATGTTATCCATTTAGTATTTTATTAAAAAGCAAACAAAATATTTTTATTTGGCTGATTTCGAGATGGTTGTTCCATCATAACAAAAATGGCAGTCGAAGGTCTAACGTAGGAGGTACGATAGAAGTACTCACTGGAAACAATTGCGATGTAATAGTGTTTTTCATCGTAAATTACTATTGTGAAGTGTAAAAGTTTATATTATATATTTTGTATTCCGTTTGTGGATAATTTCAGTATTATTTCAAAATAATAATTGAAATAGTAATATAAAGAAAAAAATCGCCTATACACGTACGTAGTTTGATTCGAGTTACATTTTGAGAAACTAAAAGAAACAGTGGACTTGAAACAGCCATTTCCTGCAGAGAAATGCCAGCAAGGCTTATCTTAAATTTCGTCTCTCCTTGGTTGAGAAGCTCATTTCGCTCTTGTGACCTGGTCACAAAATTATGTTCTTCTTTAGTCCCTTAACGCACCCATTGGTGCATAGGGCACCGCATCGGATGGACGCGATGTTGACTCGGTCGTATAGTTCACCATGTTTAGCAATACGAGTAGGACGCTCGTACTCAAATTTTGAAAAACAACAAAGTACAATTATTCTACAAGGAAAAAATAAAATTGAATCTAAAAAAGCATTTTCTTATACATTCCTACCTACAGCATCAATCACCCACCCCACCCTTTTTATTATGTATCCTTAATTTTCAAGGGATTATAATAAAAATAATCATTTACAACAAAGGTACAAGTGACGATTATGTAGTATATTACATTTCAAAGAGCAGTATTTTCATTTAAAACAT
The DNA here is from genome assembly GCF_059751285.1 of Brachycentrus maculatus. NCBI lineage: Eukaryota > Metazoa > Arthropoda > Insecta > Trichoptera > Brachycentridae > Brachycentrus > Brachycentrus maculatus. Next base: position 222,012 of record NW_028280973.1, read on the forward strand.
AATTATATATGTCATAAAATATCTATAAAGTGTAATATTATATTCGATGCGTATGTTCTGGCTTTCACCTACATATCTTACTTAACATATGCTCTGGCATATTTATGAATACACATTTATCAATGTACGCACGAAATCATTGATTTGTGCATTTTTGGCATATTTTAAGATAGAGATAAAAGAAGATATTGAATAAGAGGTATAAGGGCCAAAAATTTCATGATTATTGAGCACAAAATCTTTTCACAAAAATCAATAACACACCACTGGTCCGATGACGACTCCCTTCATGAAAGGTCAGTAACCTAAAATACCGTTATCTTCATTACATATAAAGGAAAATATCCCCGTTCTCCTTGATTCGAGTAGTCATAATAATGGGACATTTATCTAAATACTTATAGTTTATTGGGTTCACTAAAGATAATCAATACATTACGAGAAAACACCGCGTTTGATAACAAACCTAACCTAAAATAATTTACGACAGTTTTTCTTAGAAAACAGCCGTTGAACTAACCTTTTCTGACATCACACATGAGACATTTAAATGCCTCCGCAGTATTCCTGTAGGTGCAGACACTGCAATCCCAGTAGTTATCTTCTAAAACCTTCGACTGTCGTTTAGCACGACGGATGTTGTTTTTCTTATCCATTTTGCAATGGCCGATAACTTCACTCTTGCACTCACTATGCACAAAACTTGAATAGCAACGTACGTAAAGATGGCTCCATATTTTCGGTGAATAATTTTACATTTTCATTTGTATTGAATAACGATCGGGTTTAATAAATATGTGTGAAAATCAATCTCGGCGACGAAACCGCAACGCCATGACAGTTGGCTTGTCTGTCGATGAGTAGCGAACTGCTTTACCGACGCGGCGCTTCATACAACATCGTAGTAAATTTTCTCGGAGGCTAAAACTGCGTTTTTGTAGGTACCTTGTGGTTCTTCAAATACTCAATGGCGTCTATTGTCCATTCCAAAAAAACTACTTAAAAATATAAATCTAGGTTTTATCTTGAGGTATTTATGCATCTATGTAAATATCGTCCCCCTCCGTAGTATAGTGGTTAGCGGGTTTGGCTACAGTGTTGGATGTCCTGAATTAGTTTCCAAGGGGGTCAAAAAATATATAAGTTCTTTTTTATTATAATATTTATTCAATATCTCACTCGACTGACACACGAGCGTAGGAATGATTAGTTTGCCTTGGCGTAAATAATATATTTATGCACCATCAGGGGTTACGAACAGAGTGTAGGTATTGCGTTCGAAAGATCTTTTAATATTTGTGAGTTATAAAACAGCGCAGGTTTATGATAAGGTAATAATATTAGAACGCATATTATAATGTACATATTTTAGAGATGTGATATTTATGATTAATAAATAAATCATATTAATTTATCGTATTATCTCAACGCAAATTTTGAATGGGTAAATATGGTACCTCAAGAAATTAGAAAAAACCGGCAGTTTACGTTGTAGGTTACTTGTTAGAAGGTACCTATTTACCTAAAATAACTATTATGTATGAAAAGCTATGTAGTTAACTAAATTTTCTTTTCCACAGAAAACACCATGAGTAATGAGTTATAGTTTTGTAAGTATAGGTACATAGTAATTATGTGGGTACATAAATAAATATTATGCACATAGTGCAACACTGTCCCTAGAAAGCGGGTCAAATCATAACTAGTTTTATGTCATTTATATTGATATAATTATGCTTAAAGGTAGGTACACATGCCCTGCCCTACATAAAAGCTTATTGATATGTATTATGGTAATTTGCAATATATGCGGATATTTAAAGATTTAAAATCACCTTGATGTTTCAACATGCCATAGAAGAAGAAGAATATGGAAGTATAGGTATTTTTAGAAATTACGACCTGTCATAGGCTAGTTAAAGTGGTCACTTTATACACATTCACTATTCTGCCCACACTACTAAAATTTAGGAAATTGGATTTATCCTTCAATTGACAGCTTCTTTCACATGCTAATTCGCGGCACCATGTAAATGGTGCTGAATTAATTCAACCATAGGTTTGAGTTGAATTTTTATTTTTATTTTAGCAGAGACCTTTATGAAATTTGAGTAGTGTGGTTGTCAATAATTGGTAGAATGGTGAATGTACACTTATCATAATATTCTCCACAACTCTTCGTCTTACCCTTCTTATATCCTCCTTGTGGAGGAATTTTACCAAAATGTGGCCATAAATATATTATTATTATTATACAATATTACCCTACAATATTCAAACCTTCTCCCATAGTAAAAAAAATATTATTTTAATCTGCATACCTACTTATCTATATGGGACTTTCGGTGAATCTTTTGCCATAAAGCCTACCATATATGTTTTATCTTTTATGGTGGTCCAGTGCCGTTTTTTATTTGGAAATTTTAGTATGTAACTAGATAAAACCTTATTATTAAAGAAATATCATAGATACTTTGTACCCAGTGACGTTAATTCCATGTAGGCAAATCATTAGTGCCTACCCTGCTCTAGTGGAAACCAAACCAAAAATAAGGTGCTTGAATGTAAGTAAGTATGTCGTTTTCTGTGTTTTTTTTTTAATGACAAATTATACGCTTTTACCTGCTACCTACCCTTATTAAAAAGTCTCTACCAGCCACTGCTAGTGCCTAGTAGGTACCTGCAAGCCTTTCAACGTTTAATCTTCCGATTTCCAAAAATCCTTTAAAACACAACTCTGTACCTACGTATATATCGGTAGTGTAATGGCAAACGGGTATATCTGTCAAATTTTTCATTTTCTAAATTTGTTCCACAAAATGTCTAAAATAGTGTATTCCATTCTAGCAAAAGGGTATAGCTGTAGTTGCAATACTTATTTGGTTTTATTAAGATATGTACATATGCCATCCGAACAAAATATTTAATTTCGCAAGTGTGTTTTTGCTCTCCTGTAAAATTTGGTCTGAGACAGATATACCCCTTTGCCTTTACAGTACCGATATATTGTACGTTACGTAGAAGATAGGTAAACTGGAGCGTTTCTATTCCGCATTTCATTTCATCCCACATCTCTGTAGGGCTGTTTTTCTTCACTTGTTGCTCCCCTTCCCCCCCCCCCCCCCGATGGTCCCCTCGCGCTGCCACCCCGCAGTCCCGGAGATCAACGTGGAGAGGAATGGCACTCCGACTCTCTAGCTTCCAGCCCCTCCAGCACTCGTGCACCTACTCGGGGAGGTGATAGATATGCACCTATACCTAAACACTTGTGTAGACTGTATAAGAGTAAACTATGAAGTATGTAGATACCTACCCCGAAAGAGGGAGCTTTGCTCTATACTGAAGCCACATCACTCCGCTACTTTGTGAACTGCACTGGTGACGAAACGGTAAAATATAGCATCTGTCTTATTATGTATAAAACAACGCATTATACAGTTCCAGAGTAGGTATGTATTCCAGACGAATCATCTGAAAGACGTATCACGTTTCGATCATATCTAAAATTTCGATCATATCATACCAGCGCACTAAATTTGACGAACGTTCCCTTAATGTATTTTTATTTATTTTGTTTCACTAATTTCTACATTTAATTGTTGATGGCATAAGTTTAAAATAAGGAAATATCCATTTACAGATTAAAGTTATAGTAAATAACATTGTACAGCAGGAAAAACAAATCAAACATTTTCAACCCTACGCAAAATTTAGGGGAAATAGAAATTATGAGAGTGATATGATATTTACAAATTATACAAAGACGCTTTTGTTTGAAAATCATTTAAACAATGTTCTGTTCCCTTAATTCAATAAAAAAAATATTTATGAGTTTAATCAAAGCGCCATTGAGGTATCTTACGATAGTGGCACTATTATCTTATTTAAATATCTAAAAATTAAAGACGACAGGACATGTTCTGCGACGCAATAACCTCATTACATAAAGGGGAAAATAAACGTGAAAAGAGGAAGAGGAAGACCAAGAAAGAGTAAAGTGGAGCACAACAAAAGAAAATAATAGTCGTGTAATATGTAATATTTATGGTGACGTGATGAGGATGGGATGGTGATTGTATGAGGGACGAGTTGGAAAAGTAAGGGATGGATCCCAGATCATTCCAGCATCCGTATCCCAGATCTAATACAGAAGCATCTAGGCTTCCTGAGAGACCTTTTCTTGCAAATCAATTTTTTTTTTAACTAAGAAATTTTTAGAAAATATGAATTTAAATTGTATCGCGATTTTACGTTCAATTTACATTTAATATGCTGATGATGCCCTACTCTTAGTTTTTGGAGGTAGTAAAAGAATATTAGAAAAGAGAGGACTCACTGCAATAACTCCTATGGGAACAGGACAGAACAGTGACATGTACACAGGTGTCAAATAGGAGACGAAGTGGTAACGGGACTGTACGGAGCGCACCTAAAAAACTGTATGGTGCGTGATGCATGCAAAGTGTCCCTAACTACTAGGTAAGGACACTTCTAATGGAAAACTCGAAATTAGAGCCAAATATGTACTTGCTAAAGTCGAAAATCGAGATTCGATTCGTGATATTATCGGAAACACGTAGATTACGAACCGGATCAGACATTTTATAGGCTATAGCTGCTACGGTACATTAAAATTACACTTTTTGAAAGCCACCCTAAGGGCACCTCGCAGTATATATATATTTTTTTATTAAACCCTCATCCGCACCCGATGGAGCATAGGGCGCTGCATCATATAAACACAGTGTTATCTTAATCGTCAATACATGATGGAAAGGTGATCGCCCTCCGCTTCAGGCACCAGTCCAGGGTTATATTGAATAAATATGGTGAAAAATGTAAAGGAGTGAAAAATCACTTAAATTTATTTTGATTATTTTTATATTTATAGCCGAGCGTACTGACCAATACACCACGAAGGCGGAATAAAAAATGTTTTTCCTAAATTACATAACATTATATTTTACAGAAAGAGTGTGTACATATATTTTTCTTTGACCACTATCCGTACCGACCGACGCGGTGTCACATGGATCTCGAATTACATGAAGGCAAGGTGACCATTTTTGCACTTTTAATTACTATCTTCAAAACTTTACAACAATTCTGCTCCGATTTTTTTCCAACCGTTTTTCATTTGCACGATAGTGTTCGAATTCTAAAAATATGTATGATAAAACTTTGGTTCAATATTGAAAGTCATAAATCAAAGTAAATTATGCAGATCCTCACCCTCCTGTACTCGTCCATCTAAAATCATCATTTTGTCTCGTAAATTACAGTCCCTATATGAAACCGAAGCTGACGCATATCCCGACGCTATTAATCTGATAATTACTCACGATGCGTTTTGTTTGACAAAAGACATATTGTATTAGTTTGTACCTGCCTCTGGGAGAATTCAGTATTTTATTTCTACTTTTTCATTGGCAGGTTCAGTATAAGTCAGTATACAGTTTTAAAATTAGACAAAACTCTACTTGTGAATGTGATGAGACGTTATCACAAGATTTAGTTGTGGGGAAGTATAATTTTTGAAAAAGAAAGATTTAAATTGGAAACAGAATGTGCAAAAAAACGGTATTCAATTGACAAAATTGATGAGTTAATTAGGACATATGGTAAAGATCTATCGGATTCAGTGGTGTCTTTTAAAAACATATCGCTCACTCCTTTCAAGAATGTCATAAATCAAGAATCGTCAATTTTCAGTTGTGCATGTTTTCGTAAAGCCCAGAAAATGTACTATATCCAGCAAAAGAGGCATATTTTTAACTTAATATTTACCCGTTACAGGGCAAAATGTGTTGTTTTTGCATTTTGAAGAAAAGGTATTGTTTAATTTTTTTTTTTAAATATACTAAATATTTTTCAAATTGAGAAAAAAACGGTTTTACCTTAAAAGATTTTTAAACTTTAAGTTTTAGTTTTTTGATTTATGACATTCTTGAAAGGAGTGAGCGATATGACAAGACGAATAAGACAAATAAATGAGCTATGTGACAAATCTTGATAGATATAAGATATTGAATCTATTGTGTCTTTTTGTATCTTTTGTATTGTTTTTACTGATCAACCTTATTCATTTTATTATTATTTATTATAAACTATATACATCCACTATCATTTTTAAGATATATAAACTAAATATCCTATAAATAAATAGGCAAGGAGAAATTTCTGAGGCAACTAATGTTTTTTTTAAAATAATTTTTAAAAATTCAGTTTACGTACTTATAATAAATATATTTGGCTGGATGTAAAAAATAGTGTGCAATTCTGGATACTAATTTTATCATTTTGTCACCAACAGCATCATTTTTAGTAGAAAGTTTCTGATAATAAGCAAAATAAATAAATTTAATAAAATTCTCTCTGAGGTCACTGAAATATAATCTATCTCACCCCTCTACAATATTCTTCTCAACATCTCTACCCCCAGTGCAACAAAACTTGTTAAGAACTTGACATACCTTTGCGACGATGGTCAATATGTCATCCGCGAGAGAACAGTTTCCACTCCACGACATAACACATAATTCGTGAGTAAGTCCTGCACTGTCCAGGCTGCCTGAATATAGAATAAATCACCTCCCCAAGTGACAAATGCATCTTCTTTGACAACCTTCAAGACACGTCTGAAACATTACTGTTTTTTCTTGGAAAATTATATTATCCCTCCTTGGATATTCTCCTTCTCCCCTTCAACCCTTATGTATTATATATCCTACTTCCCTTACTTACCTACCTATGAGATATACTTCCTAATTGCTGCGATGTTATCATGTGCAACTTATCCAAACAGTTCTAAAAGTACAAACCTTATCCACCCATTTTAGGTTGCACCAACCAAGGATGATTGCAAGTGTACAACAGCCATCTATGTTGGATTTAGAAAAGGTCTTATTTAGCATAGACCCTTTTATTTGTATGCCAGATACAAACTCCGGATTATTTTTACAAACTGAGAAACGCTTTAAAACAGGATTTTCATTTTTTATGTAGCTTATAATTTGACCGCCTCCGTGGTGTAATGGTCAGCGTGTTTAGCTACCGTGCTGGAGGTCCCGAGTTCGATTCCCAGGGGGGGGGGTAAAAATAAATATTAGTGATTTAACACTGTAATATTTATTTAATATTACCCTGGACTGGTTCCTGAAGCGCAAGAGTGATCACCTTGCCTTCATGTAAGTAATGATCAAGATAACACTGCGTCAATTTGATGCAGTGCCCTATGCACCATTAGGTGCGGATAAGGGTTATAATAAAAAAAAATATAATTTGAGCAGTTATTTTTATACATTTAGAGTGGGTCCAAATACTTGCTCACAAATCGGTCAATTGTTCAAAATAAAATTTGGACACATTCAAAACATTGGGAATAATTTATTCATATAAGATTTTTTTTTAGGTGACGTTTATATTGACTTGTTTTGTTATAAATCGAGTAAATTTATATGTAACTTCAACAAATCGCTTTTAGGGACCGCACGCTCCTTTCTTTCAAACAAAATGTTGAAATCAATCAAATAAATAGAACATTGTTACCACTGAAACTGCATAAACTATATATCAACACCACGAAGTTATTATGATTACTTTTGATTTTTATATTAATTAAAAGTATTACTTTTGTGGTTTTAAATGTAACATATGGTTAGTGTAAATTTGATAGTTTCATTGTAATTTAATATCGGCATTCCTCCCAACGAAAGGTTATTTAAATCACCTGTCAAAGAGAGGCCTTCTCCCGAAACTAGTGACTAAATTTAACGCCATGAAATAACAATGCTGTTAACTAAATGAATTAAAACATCAATAATTGTAATGCGTCACAATATCAGGTTGTGGTCCCGTGGTTAGTATCGAGGAGTCAGAGTTTCTAGGTTTTTATTTGATTATTATTTTTTTATTTATTCGGGAATTGTACAGCTTACATATAAAAAAAGATATAATAAACAATAGTTACATTAACAATAAAAGACATTACATTACATTAACACAAAATAGTTAGGTTAAAAAAAGCCAATTAAACAATTCCACGTTTATGTTATAAAACTATTAAAAAACATTCAGAGATTTAAAAAAAGGGTATTAAGTATATAAAATAATAGATTTAGCAGGAAGGAGAAGGAAAGGAGAGGAATTCATGAGGGTGGTTAAAGGATTTTTTTTCTAGGTAAGAAGTTTAAAAATATATTTATAAATATACATACGCATATAGGTTCGAACCCACTCTACGACCTGATTTCTTAGGTTGACAAAAATATAATGAAATCGAAATATTTGTTAGTATAATGATACAAATATTTCCTTATTATAAAACAAAAAAATACAAACACCTAAATTACATGTGTAATAAAACAACAACTATTTTTTACATTTATTTTATTTGACCGGTGATCGGATTTCTTCGTTACCGACAATCCTGGTGATGATGTCGGCAACGATGAAACCCGGTCACCGGTCAAATAAAATACATGTGAAAAAAACTATATATATATATATATATATATATATATATATATATATATATATATATATATATATATATATATATATATATATATATATATATATATATATATATATATATATATATATATATATATATATATATATATATATATATATATATATATATATATATATATATATATATATATATATATATATATATATATATATATATATATATATATATATATATATATATATATATATATATATATATATATATATATATATGTAATTGTTATTTTATTAGGTACATAAAATGCATTTCTACGAAGAAATGTTTGTACAAAATATAATCCAAGAAATATCTTAGTCAAAATACCTATAATAAATATCGGTCCCAGGTCCTTTAAAGTATGAACTGACCTGATAAGTTTTTAAAAGTAAAGGCTGCATCGTTTTTGGAACCTAAAACCCTCCCAGACTATTTTTTTTAATGTTTTGAATATTGAAAGCATTAACTTTGTGGATCATATTGATATATTTTTTGAGAGATAAAAAGACTTCGTGTTTTGATCCACTCACATTTGTGATTGTGACACATTTGTGACACAAATGTGAGTGGATCAAAACACAGTCTTTTTATTTCTCAAAATATAATATTTCTTTAAAATCTTAATATGTATGTATTTTCTCTTACGCTAAACTAAGTATGAATATACGTGCTACGTATATTTTTGGTTACGTAAGTAAGTATATCGTATATCGCGTTCTTATTTCTTACGTTTTAAGTTAGAATTTGAAATTCCACCATTTCCTGTTAGAAGCGCCAAAAGATTTCAAAATTCGCTCGAAATTCAAAATTCGACTCTCCTCCGAACACCGACTCGACTTTTTATCCCATTTTTTCTTACGGACAGCCGCTCGCGACAAGTTTCGCCCGAACTAACTTCACTCCCTTACGATAATGTCTTCGGAACTTGCGCCCACCAAAACCGAGACAAAGTTTCCGCACAAATTTCTCTTTTACTCTTCTTTAAATCTTACGAAAACGTCGGCGAAACTTGTACGGCTGTATACGAAGTATAGTTCCCGTACAAGTTTCGCTCGTTCTCGCGCGGAATGTTCGGGGGAAAGACGGGCGCAATTTATGCGCGGGACCGGCGAGGCATGTACACTGTCGTGCTAAGCAAGTATGTGAAATGTTGAACGGATGACAGCAATGCTGGAAACTCTATACTTGATGGGAGCGCTAGATAAGGAAAGGACCGGCGGAGGGAGACGGCTAAAAGGCATGGCTATAAAATCTATGTGGGAAAAATAATATTTTATCACTACATTTTTAAAACTAAAATTAATATCCACCGACTTTTATTTTTACTACACGCATGAAATAAAATATATCACCGATTTGGTTACGTAATCGTGTGAATGTATAAAAATTGAGGTATTTGATGTGATAGAGATAAATATAATAATAATAAATACCTTATAGAGTCAATTGGGAATTCTTAATTTTCACGCTCTTAGCTTGTTTCAAAATTATTATTAATAAAATCAAAGTTATTTTTAAGACAGCTGTTTTGCTTTGCGAGGCTATTAAAAATTAGCATGGTAATGAAAAATTATTGATAATACCTAATAGAATAATTTCCTTATCATTCCTCGTTCAGTTTGTGTAATATGTACCACTTAAGATGAGATAATCATGGGATCATGGAATTTTAAGAAGTAAAAGCCTATTCAATCAGTATAACTTGAATAATTTGTCATTATCATTACCCCGTGACTCTTCCTTATAAGCATTGTACACAACTCACATAAACTTGTACGAGTACGACTATACAACGTTGCTGCTTTACTCTTTTTCTTTCGTTCAGTACCTGGTTTTCCTTACCCATTTCCTTTCCCATGTACTAAGTCAATTAAATCGTAAGTAATTATGACATGTTTTTAAGTCAATGTCTGTACAATTATTGAAACATTACAATTAATCGACTTTTGTATGGATTCAATTTTGTGTATTTAAAATAAAATAAAACACACCACAATTTCTTCTTCTTCTTCTTTTCATAAGACAATATGGAGTTGGATGGTGTAAAAATATACAATGCACATTCAAACTGTAAAAATAAGTATATACAATGCACATTCACAATGCACATACAATGCACATGCAAAATATATAGTTTTGGATACAACATACAAAATAAAAGAAAGAAAGCTCCGTCTCAAGATTAATTAAATGTATTTTAATTGTCTGTCCCGCTTATTGAGGCTTTTAAGTGTTTTCCATTAAAAGTTAAGTATTTCATAGTTCTTTCGTAATGACGAAATAGCAAGATTTTTCCACATATGTAAATAAAAGTAGAAAAATCTTTTCAGTTGTTTTTTTTATTGTATCACTTTTTAAAAATTATAATTAATTTAAGAGATTAACCATGAATGCACTAATTTTTCTAATTTCAAAACGTTATTTTTTTTACATATTGTTGTGAAGTGAATACACGTGACCTAACGTGCGTTATCTTTCAAGAGAATTAGGGAAATGTGAAAATGTTTCGGAAATGTACAAAGAATGAGTGATGGACGAAAGGTGAAACAGACTTAAGTTGCAAATGTGATTGGAAGTGGAAGCAGTGGAACGCCTAAGAAGACATAGAATTTTCACGCACTCTAAATCCCTGAAAGTGGATAAGTCAGAAGTAAAAAAAAGCAAGCAAGCAAACCTGGAAAGGCGTTGATATCTCCCCCTGCCCATAAAATATATTATAAATCTTTTTGGAAATCATATTATTCTTTAGGTGAAAAATATTATTTTTATTTATTGATACGGCAGTCACTTTGTAGTATAAATCTATAAATTTTTAATGAAAGTTTTACTTAGTAAATACTTATTTACAAAGTGTAACTTAAATTAAAAATACAAAAAATATTGTTAGTATATTTATATCCATACTGGTGATTGGAATGGTGGGAGAGTGAGCACGCTATGAGGAGAACGGTTGAGTTAGAGAGAGATGGAAGATGATAGGAGCGTTCAGTCTATGGGACAGGGGACTCGATGCATACATACAGAATATACTACGAACAAAGATCCTCCACATATATTATTTAATATTATTATTTATATGGATTAAAAAATAATTTAAAAAAATATATTTTGCTTATTACATATCAAAAGGAGCTTGTGTTAGTAAAGAACATGAATAAAATGTCGGTCGTAAGAATCATTTGACAGGACACTTTTTTATGTTATTCCGGGTAACCTGTTGATTCACGATTTACAATACTACGTCACCAGGACACTACGACAATATGACCACGCGTCACCAGTCTTCGTTTACTACCTTCCATTCATTAATAACAACGTGAATACATAATAATAGATTCAATTCGATACACCGTGAATTGAGGATCTGTTTTAGAATTTCAAATGGAAATATAGGTTGAATGGCATGGCATAAGACATTTTTTTACCAAACTAAGCCCATAACAGGTAATGATAAATCCCCACAGTAACAACTGCCAGTATAGACAGTTATGCATGAAGTATTAAAAATATTCTCAATATTATTAATATTTAAAGTATTTACTCTGTGGTTAGTCATTTTTACTTGTTTATTTTTTTACAAAAATATTGATAAAACTAGTATATAACCACTAGTATATACTAATTTTATTAACATTTTTGTAAAAAAAAAATAAGTATTAAAAATATATTTTACTCAAGAATTCCCTCGCATGAAGCTTACTGGCGTCATTTCGTTTACTCTTATGGAAACTGTTTTTATAAACAGTTATTATTTTACGTTATGCGAAATAATCTCAGAGTATGCGCGCAATTAGTCACGTAATCAGTTTTATATTGACTATATGTTAGCCTCGTGTCATATATGTATGTCTGATTGCCTATTCCCATTCCCGGTTGACATTTCGAATCCATGTTTCGTACAACCTTCTTATAAATGAGTTGAGTATAAACTCTGTCTACTCATGTATGAATCAATACATTATATGGCTCCAGAGTATATCTAAAACAGTTTTGTATTCCTGATGAATTGGTTGATAGACGTCTCACGTTTCGATCAGCTACAATAAAATGACTCGACTGCAATCAGTGTTAAACGCAGCAGCGAGACTAATTTTTGTAATTTCTAAATTCAGTCACATCACCTCACTACTTCACAAACTCCACTGGTTACGCTTTCCCGAAAGGGTTGAGTATAAACTCTGCCTACTCATGTATAAATCAATACACAATATGGCTCCAGAGTATCTTAAGGAGCTGTGTATTCCAGATGAATTGGTTGACAGACGTCTCACGCTTCGATCGGCTACAACATCTGCAATGGGCAAAGTGATCTTACCAGCTCGCAACCAACGCACTAAATTTGGCGAGCGTGCCTTTGCTTTTGCGGGGCCGACGGCGTGGAATGCTCTTCCACCAATGGTTAGAAATAGTGAGAGTGAGATGATCTTTAGAAAAAGACTAAAAACGCATTTGTTTGCTAAATCATTTCCACTATAATATTTTCCCCAATTCATTCACAGTGAAGCGCCCTTGAGGTATTTTTTTACGAAAATGGCGCTATATAAGTTATCCAAATTTATTATTATTATTATTAATTGCCACAGGCTAAGTGATCTTACCAGTTCTCAACCAGCGTACTAAATTTGGAGAGGAATCCTCTTACACCAGAAGTTAGAAGTACAGTAGTGAGAGTGAGATGATCTTAAAATAAAAATAAAACGCATTTGTTTGCTAAATCATTTCCAATTCCTCCTTTTCCCCAATTCAATACAGTGACGCGTTCTTGATGTAGTATTTTACGAAAATGGCGCCGTATAAATTATCCAAATTTATTACTATTATTATTCGAGTGAAATGAATGGATTTTTGTAATACATGAGTGTGTTTTTTAATATAAAGGAAAACTTAAAAAATAATATACATATTAATATATTTAATTATTATCTGCAGGTTTTAACGGTCTCTCATATACTACTACTAACACTACCATCACGCAGTTTCCCGCAGGGGTAGCCAGACAGGATTGAACGCCACACCCTTCTGTCCTGTCATACACTCCTCGCTTTCTTCCCATCCATAAGTTTAGTCATACATGCCCTCCGATTACACAGACTTTTGACATCACCAGATTTTAGGTTATGATTGAATTTTTTGAAATATCTATGTAAATCTGGTTTGTCTATATTGTTGGATGTTTATCATCATAAACACGCCAATAATATTTGCTTTGTAACATAGAAACAAGACTAAAAGTAATTAAAATAAAACCAAATTAAATAAATAACATCTTAAGGTGAATTCTCACTGAAAAAGCGCTATAGAAACGGATAACTTATTATTATGATTATAACTATAAAACACAGTTTGAGAATCCCAAAAGCATTTCCGATAGAAACCTACACAAGTGCACATGTGTGCAAAATGTGAGGGTGATACTTGTATGCGTGCCTATACGTATACCAATCTGTGCGTGCTATGCTAGTGTTGTGCGTGATATACCCATGGTACAGCCGATCTGGAAAATGTACGGTAACAGTAAACCTCATATATAAAAAAGTCAAACCCACAGTACAAAGATGCAAAAAATACTAGCTAAATTCCGACACCTTTTTACATAGTGTTAGCCTTTTTTTCCTGATCTTGTCACTGGTTGATGGCAATTCATACATTCTCGAAGGTATTATTTTTTATCACTAGGTAGATTTGTTAAACTTTAGTTAACTGTGACTCTAACTCTACGCGGAACGAATTCAGTACGAATAAATACCAGTTTTCAGTTTAACGTTTATTGATCGAAACTGCATAAAACTTAATCGTTTGAGGCGCATTATTTTTTTTATATGATACGTATATGTATGTATATTAAATGATATGACGTTCCATCCTCTGTTTGATAATCACTCATTTCGCATTTTCGCCTCCGTAGTGAGGTGGTCAGCACGTTGTAATAGGCTGATTCAGGTACAAGGCTCGACGAAAAGTGTCAAAAATAGTTGCATAAATTACCGACAAAAAAAAAACGGAAAATTATCTCAAAGAAGTCGTACATTTTTGCGCTAGCTTGTACAAGTACGGGTTTGCAACCCCGAGTGCCCTAGCCATTGCTGTTTTTTCCTTCCCACTACCCACTCCTTCATTTCATTTCCCCTACGATTCGTCACTTACGTCATCTTTATCATATCTAATATATTTCACTCGTATACCCAATAACCTTTCCTTCGTGCAATTAGCATTTCGTTGACACTACGTAGATTCATCGCAGTGCCCTATGCATCTCTGGATGCGACTCTTGTGTCTACAAATCATTATTATTTCAAAAATATAATTGCAAATCGTTTTATCGTTTCTAGTTTATTCACCAACTGCATTATTCATGCTGTGCCCTTTGCGTACATAAGGTGCGGAAAGAGGTCAGAAGACTAGACTCCTTTATCACCCTTATTTTTTAACAGATGTCAACAGGAGCAGAGGAAGACCGAGAAAAACTTGGCACGTTCGGTGTGTGCAAAATATTTGAAAGGAGTCGAAATAATCGGCGGGCATGTATGAGATGCATGATCGTGGAAGAAGCGAAGAATGTTTGCAGACATAGTGGTGTGGTGTTCCATTCTCTCCCCCTGCCTTCTCTGCCTACCCCTGCGGGAAAGCGGCGTGATGGGTAGTTAGCTAGTTTGTTTAGATTTAAAAAATAAGAGTAGATACCTACCGGCAATGTTATTATAATTAATGTTCATATTATTTTATTTTTTTCACTTCTCATTAAAGATGAAGAAGAATATGAAAGTCTGGGCATCTACGGGGCTGACGACCATACTATGACGGTCGTCAGCCCCGTAAATGCTCAGACTTCCATATTCTTCATCATCTTTGATGAGATGTCAAAAAACAATATGAAAAATAACTCCTATAATTGGAGATAATCCACATTTGTGAACAAGTATTTGGACACACTCAAAATGTTGTAAATTATTAATGTTAATTTCAAATATGTTAAATTAAACGCAACAATAACATATTTTAGGAATAAAAAATCCCACACGCTCCGTCCATCGCTAAACTCATGATCGCATCCTACCATCGTAACATCATGTTACGATGGTAGGATGGTTGGCACTTGGTTGGTAAGTGCAAAACATCTGCCCACCCATACCAGGAGGTCAGGAGAGTATGTAGGTGCCAGGTGCCAGGTGCATTGTACGTGGTGCGTGGTGCACTCGATCGCAGTGGCGTGCGCACAATTCTCTTTATCTCGTTAGGCTACTGCCGATGCCGTCTAATGACGTGTGTAAGATCTGCTCATTCAAAAGATTAATTAAACTGTGGATCGAGATGGGGGGTCTAAGTTTTATCACACTTTCGATGACAGGTGACAAATAAAAGGTCGTAGTGAGATTTCGCTATCGTGAAACATTACATTTTCCTTTCAAACCTCTCTGTGACCTTTTTAAATCCCCTTTCATATGGATTCTCCTGGAGTAAGGTAGGCCAGGCCTATATGGAATGGGTAGGCTGTTTTTGTGCCTATATGGAATGTACGCCCCTGATTAACTCGCAACACGACAATTTTAATTTTAAAAGGCTAGGTAGGTAGGCTACTTTTGTTTTTTTCTTTGTAATTTTGCATGCAAACATGAATACCTTCATTTGGACCCATATGCCGCGATGGCGTTCGTTGGATTTAATTATTCACTTCAAACCCTTATCCACACCCCAATGGTGCATAGGGCACTGTTTCAAATAAACTAAGTGTTATCTTGATCGTTAACACATGAAGTAAAGGTGATCAGCCCTCCGCTTCAGGTAACGAGAGAATGACTAAGAAAATATATGTGGCGAATGTGAGCTGGAAAACAGAACGAGGACGATGAAAAAGAGGCGAGAGAAACTAAAATCTGGTGGTGTCAAAAGTCTGCGTTATCGGAGGGCATGTATATGACTAGATGTATGGATGTGAAGGAGGCGAGGAGTGTATGTCAGAACAGAAGAGTGCGGCGTTCCATCCTTTCTGCCAACCTGCGGGGAAACGGCGTGATGGTAGTAGTAGTAGTAGTTGTAGTAGTATTAGAGTGACAAAATCACTTATTTGACCCTCCTAGGTTATCGAACCGGGGACCTCCAGAACGGTAGCCGAGCGTGCTGACCATTACAATATGGAGGCGTGATTTAATTACGAATAATAAAATGGAAAATCACAAAGTATTTTTTTTGTTTGTCATACCTATATTGATGATTACAATACTTCGATAATACGTTTGGTCCTACATATACATATATATAATAAGTACAAATAGCTCATTCGTCATTTTCATTCATAATTTATTCGCTGAAACCGAATTGAGCATAGTTGCATGGCGTCTGCCTTCCCCATAACGAATTCTTTTTTGTTATTTCAGAATAATAAAGTTTCACTTTGAAAAGAAACTTAAAATGTTGAAAAAGATGGAGTTCACAAAATTCTGTGTTTCGATTCTCGGAAGGATCTCTTTTTCATACACAGAACTCCAAAAGCAGGTAGAAACTAAGGTACCAAATCTTCAGAGAAAACTTCGGATCGCATAAAACGTACAGTATCTGGATATAATCCCTCAGAAAATATTTGGCTGTTTTAATGACCAGTTTTGTAAGCAAAAATATTTATCAATAAAAAGTATTAACTCTTTTTAATAAGTCATTAATTAAAAACCAACTAACTACTACACCGCTCGGCTGTACAAACTAAAAACTCAGTAAGGGTAATTTTTTGTAGTACGTATTTTTTTGCATTTTTGGACTAAGAAGATTCTACTTAGTTCAAAAATGCAAAAAAAAACGTACTACAAAAATTGTCCTTTACTGTGTTTTAAGTTTGGACAGCCGCGCTCTCCGTAGGGGTAGGCAGAGAGGTTACTAACTATTCAGTCTTTGCATTTAACAACTTCCACATCCATACAGATGTATGAGGAGTATGAGGAGATGTATGTATGAGGAGATACATGCACGTCGTCTGTTTCGACTAAATTTCAGGATTTGGAGTACTTGAAAGTGCCATGTCTCTTTCGGCCTTTCTCGGCTTTTATTTTCCGGTCACATTGAGATGATAAATCTGTTTGAGATACCAAAGTTCATTCATCTTCCGTTCGCTTTACATGCTCGGGTCATATCTTATCGATAATGTTATCTCGCCTTGAATTATTTTCGAATTTCACCGTTCGGGCATCTATCATACAATTCATGGCACACACGCCTGAGATCGCATTTCGACTGCATTCAGTTCTTTAAGGTGGTTTGGACATGTGGAGCGAATGGATAACGACAGTGGGGAAGGTGAGCAGAACGACGACGGCCGAAAAAGATTAGGCACGATCAGATCAATCAGAACCTGGTGATGTCAAAAGTCTGCGTAATCGGAGAGCACCTATGACTAGATGTATAGATGTGAAGGAAGCGAGGAGTATAAATCAGGACAGAAGAGTATGGCGTTCCATCCTCTCTGCCTACCCCTGGAGTAGAAATATACCTATTCAATTTGATGATACCAGCTGCTTGTCACACGGCGTATACCCGCCCCGCTTTTGCGTTCCTTAGTGCTCTAGCGAGTAGCTCTCGGCTCGCGGCAGGTGGCGTTCGCTCCTCCGTTTGTACAATATGGTCCGTGTCCGGTCGACAAGCTACAAGTAGAATATATCCCCCGCCTTGCGACCCCTCACGTCGAGCCCCCCACAATACGACAGAGGCCCGACATACGGTTATCAGGTGGAATCTAGAAACAGCTGGATTATATGTAAATACTTTAACAATTTTTAAAATTAATTTAAAATATTAATCTTGAAATGGCATGTATTATATATTTATATAATATTATTTCATAAATATTTTATTTTATTCTTATATATATACATAGGTTTTATTTTAGTATAATTAATTTAATGCATATATGCTTACACCACCTTAAAGAACTCTTCTTAATCTTTTCAATATTCTCTCTAGTTCAGCCTTACATTCCTTTAATATATCTTCGTTTTAGGTCATACAATGATTTTCCACACATTCGTCTGAGGGAGCGCATTCCAACAACGTTCACTCTTCTTTCATCCTTCTTTTGCCAGCTCCAAGTTTCTTCTTTCTCCATTATTTCATCTTCCACCTCCCTACACTACAATATTGATTATTTTATGTATTACTTATTTGTTAAATCAGCATTTGGATTAAGATTTAATATATATATTAAAGTTAGAGTTCTACAAATTAAACGCCAAATCTATAAATAATTATACCCTCAACATTTTGAGTGTGACACAAAATCTGGATTATCTCCAATTACAAAAAAAAGAGTTCCTGCTCAATAAAAAGCAATTCGAAATTGGATCATATACATAGAACTTCCAAGAATTTGAGTAGTAAGGTTGTCAATAATGGGTAGAATTGGTGAATGTTACACGTGTGTAAAGTGATCACTTAAACTAGCCTATGACGGTCGTCAGCCCCGTAAATGCCCAGACTTCCATATTCTTCTTCATCTTTGATGAGATGTCAAAAAATAAAATAAATATATTGATTATGCTTTGAGCGTGTGTAAAAAAATAATAAAAATTTACTTACTGTATTCTGATAACTACTGTAGTCGTTATTAAAAATCCCGAAAACCAACACGGGAGCACTTGCAGGGAGAAAAAATAAAGAAAACAGAATGCTTCCCCCAAACGTGGTTATCTCAGCGTGGGCCCTTTATCTCGCGGCCCCCAACCTGCGACTTGCCGCGTACCGAGCCCTGGTCGAGCTCCCCTAAACCGTACATTTCAGTAGACCCACCTACCTATACAAACACAACTTGTATAATGGCCAGTGCATGTAGGATATAGGATATAGGGTAGAGGTAGTATGACGTAGCCACCGATTAATATATTTTTTAATTAACAAAAGTTAATAATAATAATAAAAACCCTTATCCGCACCAAATGGTGCATAGGGCACTGCTTCATTTATATGTTATCTTGATCGTTTACACATGAAGGAAAGGTGATCAGCCCTCCGCTTCAGGTACCAGTCCAGGGTAATATTAAATAAATATTACAGCGAAAAAATCACTTATATTTATTTTACCCCCCCTGGGAATCGAACCCAGGACCTCCATTACACTACGGAGGCGGACCTGACCCGGCCGCTTTCAAGTATTTGACATACCTGATTGTGCCAAGTTTATTATTTGCCATATTATTATTATTTCAATTGGCCATAATTATTATTTTTATTATTATTAGTAGGTATATGAATATTTAAATTATTTAACTTTGACATCTGAGACACTACTAGTAGGCATGATTAATTAAAATGCAAAAATATTTTTGTTATATTCATAATATATAAGTATGTTATGTATTTTAGTTTATTTTAGTTTTTTGTTGCTTATTTTTTGTTGACATTTATATCATATTTAATATGATATTGACATTTAAAATTGGCATGATAAAATAAAACTTTATCGCTTTTCTCACTATATTTTACCAATGACCGGGTTTCGTCGCTACCGATATCATCAGACTGGTTAGACCCCAGTATGATAATGTCGGTAACGTCACTGGTCAAATTAAATAAATGTGAAAAAAACTATAAAGTTGTTATTTTTCTAATAAAATGCAGTTCCACCAAGAAATGTCAGTACAACGATTAAATTTATATTTTTCGTACATTGGAACAGTTGGTACTTGTGCAGTGCAAACAATATTGTATGCACGAACAATGTAAATATCAAAGGAACATAATACTTATCCAGTTGTTATTTATGAATATTTTTAACCAGACCATTTGATACCTACCTACTCGTATAATTCCCTGATCCATTTGTTTCACAAATTGCGTAGATAGTAGAGATTGCCGAATACTACTGGTTCGGCCGACTAGCCGACTAATCACCCGACTGTGTAGGATTTTCTATGAGGCGAGGAAGAGAAAAGAAATGGCTATATTTTTGTGTCATTTTATTCGACTGGTTAAAAATATTTATCAGATATGTATATACAAAATAAATAAAGTCCAAGGACACAACTCTAAAATTTAGACTTGGCTTCATTTTCAAACACCGTATGTTTGAAAATGATGCGGAATGCATCGAAACATGTCGCTCACTCCTTTCAAGAACGTCATAAATCAAAAAACTTGATTTTTCAGGATAACGTTTTTAAAGTTTAAAAATATAATACTATGTATTAAAAATAAATATCAAACCACTTATTGAACTTTTTACTGTGCAACACTTTTTTTAGGTAAAACCTGAAAGTTTTTTCTCCATTTGAAAAATATTTAGTACATTTAAAAAATAATTAAGCAATACCTTTTGTTCAAAATGCAAAAACAACACTTTCTGCCCTGTAGCGGGTAAATTACTAAGTTAAAAATATGCCTCCTTTGCGGGGATATAGTACATTTTCTGGGCATTCCGAAAACATGCACAACTCAAAATATACGATTTTCGTTTTAGACGTTCTTGAAAGGAGTGAGCGAATTATGTCCTTCTGTCATGCATGATATTCTGTGTTTAAATTCATTTGAGATTTGTCAAAATAACAATGAATGTAATCAAAATATATCTACCAGTTAACAAATTAAATTTTGGAGCCATTGCTTCGTTTATTAAGTTTTTTCTTGTATTGCATTTTATTTTCAGATGTCTCTAGATAAAAGACCACGAGGGACACTTGGAAAAAGATGATGCATTTATGGCGAGATGACTACATAAGAGAACAGAAAAGATCTAGGAACCTACCAGGCGTTGGCTCTCAATGGAACGTAGTTACGAGAGGAAGAAGTTTAATTGTCAAGTTTTATACCGAAATAGGTAAACAAACGTATCAGTACGTTGATAAAAAAAAGCGTTTAAAGAAAAGTTATCCACATTTTATATAAAAACAATGAAAAGATAAGTAGATAGAGAATGATAACGACTGTACGAGTATTATTTTTAGATTCATTATTGCGATAAAATATTTTTCTTTATTTATCTATACGTAAACGTAACTCAATTTTCAATAATAATTAACCTCGTACGAGTACCAGGATAGTATGATGTAGAAATATTGTTATTATGTACAGTTTCATGGCCGATCAGGAACTGGCAAAGGAAGGATGAAAGCAGAGTGAACGCTGTTGAAATGCGCTCCCTCAGACGAATGTGTGGAAAATCATTGTATGACAGAATTAAAAACGACGATATAAGAAAGGAATGTAAGGCTGAACGAGGAATAATTGAAAAGATTAGGAAGAGCTCTTTGCGGTGGTATGGACTGTGGAGCGAATGGATAGCGAGAGAATGACTAAGAAATATATGTGGCGAATGTGAGAGGGAAAACAGAACGTGGACGACCGAAAAAGACTTGGCACGATCAGATCAATCAGAACCTAAAATCTGGCGGTGTCAAAAGTCTGCGTAATCGGAGGGCATGTACAGTATCTACTCAATGAATTAGGGCCACGCAGAATTTCGCGCAATTTCTCAATTCAAACAGGAATAACTCAGAGAAAACCTTGAATAAAACAACATTGAATTTTATTTACACATGAACACTTTATTACGCTTAAATTATGCATATATTTTCATATAAATATAGTTAGTATTTAGTATTTCCACCTTTGGCAGAAATAACTGCCTCAATTCTTTTTGGCATACTTAAAATGCACTGTTTTATCATGTTTTTTATTTCTTCGTCTTCTGACCAAATTTTTTGAATATTTTTTTTTAGACAGTCTACTGTCGGATTTGGAAATGAGTATACCTTATTTTTTAACATGCTCCATACGTTTTCTATAGGATTAAGGTCCGGAGAATTTCCAGGCCAGGGGAGCAAAGGCAGATTTTTCTTAGACAAAAATTTTATTATTGATTTAGCCCGGTGGCAAGGTGCCCCATCCTGCATGAAGGTGTATGGACCTTCTGTTGGGTCGAGTGTATGGTAGAAGGGCAATAAAATTCGTTCGAGGACCTGCTTATAGGAATTTTGGTTCATTGTTCCTTCCACGAAAAACAACGGCCCAGGTAAATTGTTAATAATACATGACCATATCATTGTTGCAGGGGGGTGTTTCATAACTTTTACCACACAGGCCTCATTGTAACGTTCCATTGGTGTTCTCCTGAAGAATCGACGGCTCTCTGTCACGGCTTCTAACCGGCACTCATCACTAAAGATGACCTGAAAAATAATGAAAATTTAAGTTTAATTCAAATATATGAGTTTATTTACTAAAATGATATGTTGAAAATTCAATTTAAATAAATACCTTTTTCCAATCATCTACCGAGTAATTTCGATGTAGCCTGGCCCATTTTAATCGATCCGCTTTCATTCGTGGTGTCAATTTTGGTACTTTTACAGGGCGCCTGCATTTCAGATTTACTTCGTAAAGACGTCGCCTCAGTGTTGATACCGATATATTTATACCCTCTTCTTCCAATTTTATTTTTAATGTTTTTGCTGATGCACTACGGTTTTCTAAGGCACTTTGAACGATTTTTCGATCAGTCCTCGTTGTTGTTTTTCTAATCCTACGACAGCTCTTTCGCCGATTGCTGGTGGCGGGTGACTGATTTTTTATTGATTTTGAAATTCTGTCCACTGTTTGACGAGAAACGTTTTCTTTTTTTGAAATTTCTCTATTAGATAGTATTTCTTATTTCAGTAGCACTATAACACTAGACTTTTTTTCCTCAGAAATGTCTTTACTTTTTCCCATTTTGTCCTTTTCAAAAAAAACACTTGTGTTTACAAAAAAAAATTATACTTTATGAACTAAAATTAAAAATTAAGTTTTTTTCACAAGACACGATAACTATATAACCTCTCTGAACAAAACAACAACCAGAACTCAAGAAATTTCACTGATAAATGAGATAGGACTATTTTTTGAACTTTCAACTATCTGTCTACCTGTGCTAATTAGGGACCTTTCTCAGAAAAAGGGTTTGAAATTTTGTAAAGGCTTAAATAATACAGGTAAATTTTACATATTATTGAAGGTAATATACATGATATTAGATGTCAATAGAAAACTTAAAGTATTTATGTAAAATAAATATAATAATCCAAAAGATTTCAGAGTATTCAAAAAAATAATGGGTGGCCCTAATTCATTGAGTAGATACTGTATGACTAGATGTATGGATGTGAAGGAGGCGAGGAGTGTATGTCAGGACAGAAGAGTGTGGCTTTCCATCCTCTCTGCCTACCCCTGCGGGGAAACGGCGTGATGGTAGTAGTAGTAGTAGTAGTATGTACAGTTTCAGAGGAATGTGCTATTGATCTTCTCTATTGTCTCTTCAATTTATAGTTTTTTTTGTGCTGAGAACGTACATTTTTTCCACATTTCTTTTGGGATTCTGCTTTTTTCATCGGCACATGAAATTTTATTTTGACTTCGCACTACGTGTAGTTTCTTTACTTCCATCCGTAATATTAGTAAATTGAAAGAAAAAAACGTCATTTGGGCTTTTCTTTGTATCTTCCTAGAAGGTGCTCAGCGCATAACATTGCATACTTGTGTCCATTGTGTACCAAATATGACATGACTTTATTCTCGGTACTTGGTACTGAAATAGTCATCATCGATCTCAGTAGGCTCTTTTCTGCATAATGGCAGTCTATCCTTCCCATCTACCCTCATGATCACCGTATTCTTTTCACAAAATCCACAGCACAATACATTTACCACCCTATTTGATATTCCTTTTCAAAGGTTCTTCGACGTCCTTTGTCCAAAGCAAATGGACAAGGATTGCCAAAATATTCAATAGTTGTTGAATGACAGACAGGTTAATTGTGTGGGTTTATGGAATGCGTTAGTGGTAGTTAGCGATTAGAACAGGAATACGATTTTCAGTAGACAAGGTAGTTATGAGTAACAACGAAGCAAGGAATAGTAAGGATAAGAACGGAAATTGGTAATTACATAGTTTGGCTCATTACATATTGAAAGGCCGAAGGGAGATAAAATTATAAACATACTTGGCAGTTATTGGTAGAACAACTTCGACCAAAGAGATCAGCACCCTAAATCTGGCAATATCGAGAGAGAGCATTCGTAACTCAACATGTGGACATGTATACCACGACCAACTAGATGGCGGTTAATACGCATATTAACTCTTAGTTTTATTTGTCTATTATACAATCCGAGTGCAATAACATTATTTTGAAGTATGAAAATTTAGGTAGCTTGCGATTTCGCTTACGAAATCGCAAGCTTCAACAATCTCCAATCAATCTTAATTGACCAAAACTAACCTAAATAGGTGCAATAATCCGAAGATGCAATGAAGTCATTGCATCTTCGGATCTGTTTAAAAAATATCACAACTTCATAGTCGCTACTTTTATTTGTTTAATCACTGTTGCTTTTCTGCTCCTGTTTACCAGTATTGTTACTTCTGTTGATAGCAACTTCTGTAATTCTCTTTTCTTTAATCCGTATATCAGCTACAATGTTCTACAGGTACAATCGTCTACAGGTACAAGCATGTGACTTTTACAGGATGAAAAAGTACTAATATCAGTATTTACTGATTTCGTTTGAAACGAATGTGATAGTAATGGTGAATTTGTGATAAATAGCAATACTACTGAAATAGTTAAAAATACAAAACTGATGATAGCGTAAAGATTTAGAGAATTACAGATGTTGCAATGCATTCAGGATTAGTACTGCAGATGAGAGTCTCACGCCTTTCCAGCATAAGGCCTCGTGTCATGAGTCATGAACGATTTCGCAATTTCCATTGCAACTGCACTCGAGAGCTGTTAGTTGCATTTCCTAAATTATATTACTTAACAGTCCTGACACCTACGGCATGCAGCAACGTTGCGCTATTTCTACATGCAGCGTTATGTTGCACATCTGTATACAATGATTTTAATTTCGTTTTATATCGTGTCTCGATAGTATTATCGTGTTTACTTGAAATTCTACAGGCAGATTCAACTCGGGAACAAATTCTTTAGGAATCTGAGAAGGGACGCGTTGGAAAAAATATAAGCTGTGATTTTTTTGTTAAAATTCCAAGAAATGTGGTTGTAAGGATAGAAGGATGCAGCCGCAAACTATACGGGCTGTATTTGCCTGTGTGTGTACAAACTAATACCGATACATAATACACACTGAAGAGCTACTGGGGACGGTAAGACGCGGGCTGATTTAAATCCATTACGCATCAAGAGAATTGCATATTGCAATATAAGATCAAAGAATGATAAATTTAAATTTGTAAGTAGTATGTGGTGTTATGACTAGACTTTTGTAATATAATTTATGGAAATCTGTCTAAGCATCAAAAATAATTTATATCCGGGACACGTGATATTCACGCATCACAAAACAATTAAGAGAACTTCTGGTAGAAGTATTCAGAAATAATAATCTCAGCTCTCTGTCATCCTGAGACAATCGGCGGAAGACAAGCAACCCTTGGATCAGCAAGCACATCAGATATCAGCAGACTTCTTCTTTTCCTTCGGTGGAGAGATGGCTAACAAGCCATATCTACCGGGATATAAGTCTCTTCTAATTTTTCCATACTTCTCTCGTTTGGGCTTTTTCAATCCACTTACTCCATTAAAAATGCGTTGTAACACACATGATTAGTTTTGATAATAGTATGATCATCTATTAATAACTGTTACGGACGGATCGCACACCCCGTACGGCGGCCCTGAAAAAGAATTCCAGGCGCCTGGCGGCGAGCGAAACGGTCGCCCGTCGGAATGCGACCCGAAGAAGGGCCTCTATGGATTCTACCGATTTCTCATGTATTTACAGAATGTATTAGATGTAAGAAAGAATAAGACAATGGTAATATTAAATGCGCCTAGATGTTAAGTTGTATAAATAGATTACTGATAAAATAAACTTGTAAATTGTAATGTAATAACGAACTGTTGGAACGGCACCGGTACGGTATGAAAGTGTAGCCCGTCCGGTGCCCATTAGAGAGAGACAGAGATATGGCTGTCTCTCTCCCCCGGCCGCTGATTGGCTGTACTTTCCCACTGTCGGGCGGTACGCGATCACGGCCGGGTATATAGAGGGCGCATTTTTTGGTAATAAACCAGTTCTGGTGTGACTGTTGAAACCTGTGTTTCATTTCTCCGCTCCCGCTCCTTGGACTACTCGCCGCGCCGCCAGCCTGGACCGCTTCGCCTCATTATACCGATTCACGGACCAGTTTCGGAAAGCCCTTATCAGGGCTATTGAGGTTGACTTGTCGGTTCAGTGCCCGCTCTTCCCGGCTCATACATCCATTCACCTCCGTCCGTATCCAGCTTACTCGGTAACTCGGTACGGCGGGGCCGTCTGGAACGTCACCCCTTACAACGGTGGCATAGTTGGGAGATTCCGAAGAAGGCCAGGCGTGTACATTTTTGAGAGTCATCGCACGTAACCCACGCCGATTACATTTTGGTCCTTCGAGCCGGATCCTTCAACGCAGTCTCCAGCTACGATGCCTGCATCCCTGAGGTCGGGACGCAACGTCGCCATGGAGCCCGAAGAGCAGCGCCGTGAGGAGGATCGGGACTCTGTCAGTTCAGTCCGGACTGATACGAGTAGCGACTTGCGCCGCCAGATGGCGGAGCTAGCCGCCAGCAACGAGAGGCAGTTCCAGCAACTCCGTGAGCTGTTGTCGAAGTGCACAGCAGCTAACGTAAGCTCCCCAGGGGGGGAGGTTATCGCGGGTGTCGAACAATCCACCCACCTACGAACGCGGCAGGACGACGCCGCCAATCAGCCCAGAACGGGATTCAGGACATCGGCCGCAGCTCTACCGGTTCCGGTGTTGGATCCGGAACCTACGCGATTCGCTGGGGAATCGCGGGACGAACTGACCGGCCACAGAGGAGAAGCGCCCGGGGGACATGGCCCGGCGCCTACTGGCAACGCGGAGCCGAGGCGTATGGAAACCTCTGGCTTGCGTTGGCGCGCACCGGACGAACGCGATCGCTACCCGGTACGCGAATGGGTCGACGGAGCTCGACCGGACGAACGGCACCGCAGAGATGACGGAAGAGCAATCTACGCGGAACCCTCACCCCGAGGCGGGGACTACTTTCGATGGTCGGGGCAGCCGCCGGAGTTGCCCAAGTTCAGCGGAGACCCGAGGGAATGGCGCCGCTTCAACGCGGCATATCTCCAATCTACTGAGAGATGGGGGATAGGGGACGCTGACAACATCGGAAGATTGGCGCGCGCACTGGAAGGGCGTGCGCGTCACATGGTAGCAGGCCTGCTACTGTATCCGCGCAACGTGTCGGAAATATTGCGGACGCTGGAGGACGCCTTCGGCAGCCCGACACTCATCATCGCGCAGATACTGGAAGACGCCCGGAGGATGCCGAGTCTCGCCGACCACCCCGCGGATGAAGCAGTCGTGGATTTTGCGGTTTCGATACGCAACGTCATCACCACCGTGGACGGGATGGACGCTTGCTATCTCGACAACCCGCAGCTGCTAGCGGAGATGGTTGCCAAGATGCCGACGCAACTCCGGTGGGATTGGTTCCGCGATCGCCGCCGCGAGACGAGGAGCAGTATCTACGATCTCGCCGCTTGGCTTGACGAGATCACCGCCGGCATCACGCGCCACGGAGGTCTGTTCAGAATGGTGGCGAGGAACAGAGACAAGGAGCGCGCGGGTCAGCGCGACAAGTGCGCCGAGCCCGCCCGCCGCGAGAACGCTCGACGCGTCGAGCCAAGGAGTCACGTGTTTGCGACGCGCGACACGACGAGTGACAAGGAATGCGTATTTTGTAAGGCCAGCGGGCATAACTTACGCCGATGCAAACGGTTCGAGAAGAAGACCGTGGACGACCGCTGGAAATTTGTGCGGCTGTCCAAACTGTGTTTCCAGTGTTTGGAATCAGGGCACAGGGTGCCCGAGTGTGAAGCAAGAAAGTGTGAAATCTGCCGGAGACACCACAATAGAATCCTGCACTACCGCACGGATGGTGCCGCGGAAGCCGTGAAAAGTGAGGAAGTTGTGGACAATGCGCAGGTGCTGTGGACAAATGACTGTGAGGTCCCGGTCACATTCAAAGTGCTGCCGGTTACTTTGAAGGGACCGCGGGGGACCGCAAAAGTGTTCGCCTTGTTGGACGAGGCTGCGTCTGTGACCCTCCTCGAGGAGGGTGTCGCCCGCGCGATAGGTGCTACGGGGATAGCAAGGAATCTGACGATAAAAGGTGCGACTGGACAAAGCAACACACACAGGTCGCAGCGTGTAACGGTGACCTTGATAAGTGATCACAACGGGGAATTCGAGATCGGGGCGAGGACCATCAAGGACTTGGACCTTGTACACAAAAGTGGCGCGCCCGCGCGGACTGGAGCTCGCGTCATCAGACCGCAGATGCTGATCGGCCTCGATAACGCGTCTCTCATGTTCCCGATCGACACTCCAGTGCTTCGGGAGGATGGTCAGCTGACCATAGTGACCACACTGGGGCCAGTAACGTACGGGGGTACCGTACACCCCAACTTCAATCTGCCAAACAACCGGGTCGAGCAAGGGTTGGACGAGCTATTGAAGAGAAACTTCGCCGTGGAGTCATTGGGCGTCTCCACCGCCGAAAGGAATCGCGCAACCGATAAGCACGCATTGGAACTCTTGAAGAATACTACAAGACAGCTCCCGTCAGGCCAATGGGAGACCGGGCTATTATGGGCTCGGGACGGAGACGTACTGCCGTGCAATCGCCAGGCAGCCTTGAACAGGCTTCACTCTCTAGAAAGGAAGCTAGGACGTGACGCGGCATTGGCAGCGGCTTACAAGGCCAAGATAAGTGAATATATTGGAAAAGGATATGCTGTGAAGCTCGACCCCGCAGAAGAGAATGTGCACCACCCGAGGGAGTGGTATTTACCTCACTTCGCTGTGAGTAACCCGAACAAGCCGGGTAAGATAAGAGTGGTATTTGACGCTGCCGCCCAGCACCGGGGGACGTCATTGAATGACCA
Organism: Brachycentrus maculatus; assembly: GCF_059751285.1. Taxonomy (NCBI): domain Eukaryota; kingdom Metazoa; phylum Arthropoda; class Insecta; order Trichoptera; family Brachycentridae; genus Brachycentrus; species Brachycentrus maculatus. The sequence continues at coordinate 251,473 of NW_028280973.1, forward strand.
CTTACTGACAGGACCAGACCTCCTGTCCTCGCTGTTGGGGAACCTCCTTCGATTCAGGGAAGGGGCCGTGGCGGTAGCCGCAGACATCAAGGAGATGTTTCTGCGAATTAGGATCAATGAAGCTGACCAGCCATCGCAAAGGTTCCTGTGGCGAACGAATAGCCGGGATGAACCCGAAACGTACATGTTGACATCGATGATGTTCGGCGCGAAATGCTCGCCCAGTAGTGCCCAGTTTGTCCGCGACAAGGTCGCCCAAACGTACGCACACGAATTTCCGGCCGCCGCGGCGGCCATACAAGGACGAATGTATATGGATGACTATTTGGATGCGACCGACAGCGAAGAAGCGGCCGCATCCCTCATACATGGCCTGAGGCAGGTGCTCCTAAGGGGAGGCTTTGAGCTCACGAGGTGGGCGTCTAATAAGCCAGGAGTCCTGAAAGGCATTGCGGAAAAGGAAAAGGCGGAAAATGCCATCAGAATAGGAGAAGCAAATACAACGGAAAGAGTCCTGGGTTTAATGTGGAACCCCAGGAGCGACACGTTTCTCTTCGAATATGGGACCGAGATGGCCTCGATCCCCGAGAACCCCACCAAGCGCCAAATGCTGAGCGCGACGATGAGTATTTTTGACCCGGTCGGCTTTATTACGTGCCTCACCGTGCGGTCAAAAATTATCCTACAGGCCGTCTGGCGATCAAAGACGGGCTGGGATGAGACGCTGTTGCCGGAGCACTCTGAGAGATGGTCAGAGTGGCGCCGGCTGATGGAGAACAACGAATGCAGAATACCAAGATGTGTGCTACAGTCTAAAGGGCGACTCGTGACGCTGCACATCTTCTGCGACGCATCTGAACAGGCTTGTTGTGCGATAGCCTACTTTGTGAACGCCGGCGACGCGGCGTTCGTGATGGCCAAATCGAAAGTGGCCCCCCTGAAGCCGCTCTCCATACCGCGCCTAGAGCTACAGGCGGCACTGATGGCGGCACGGATGGCTGCCACCATCAAAAGGGAGAGTCAGGCGAGGATAGTAAGAACGATCTACTGGACGGACTCCAGCACGGTGCTATGTTGGATACGCAATGATCCTTTGAAATATGCAACGTTCGTGGCCAATCGATTGGGAGAGATCGATGAGTTGACCACGCGTGAAGAATGGAAATGGGTCCCCACAAAGGAAAACCCGGCGGACATTGGAACCCGCGACAAGGGGACCCCTGACCTCTCAAGAGACGGACTGTGGTTTGGGGGCCCGCGTTTCTTGAGGGAGGAAGAGACAGAATGGCCCACAGAGAAAGTTGGGCGAACGAGACCAAGCGCAGAAGCGCTCGAAGAAAAACCGGTTCGACAGTTTGTCGGACACACAAGGAACGAGGAGGCCCTCCCGCAGGTGGAGCGGTTCTCCTCCTGGACCCGGCTGGTGCGCACGACCGCCTGGGTACTACGATTCATCTCCAGATGCCGGCGGCACTCGGTCACAGGACAACCCGGAGGGGGGTTTGAGTTGCGCGCCGCGGAGATGCAGGACGCTGAAAACATGTGGATTAGGAAGTCACAAGAAAGCTCATTTCAAGACGAGCTGCAAATGCTGCGGGAGGGAAAGGGAAGCCCGCCCGGAAGCCGTCTGTACGCCGCGACGCCGTACTTGGACAGCAATGGAATAATACGAATGGGTACACGCCTTAAGGCCGCGTCCGAATTCGCGGCAGGCCTCACTGCCCCACCCGTCCTCGACGGAGCATGCCGATATGTGCGGCTATTGATTGAACATGTCCACAAGAAAGGTGGACATCCAGGAACAGAAAGAACTGTAGCAGACCTACGAACGAAGTATCATATCCTGCGGCTGAGGGACGCCGCTAAGAAAATATCACGGGAATGTCAGACATGTGAGACAGCTCGGAGCAGACCAAGGATCCCACTGATGGGACAGTTGCCCGCATCCCGGCTTGCGTACGGCGCACCGCCCTTTGCGCACTGCGGAGTAGATTTCTTCGGGCCGATAGCCGTGACTGTCGGCCGAAGACGGGAAAAACGTTATGGCGTTCTTTTTACGTGTATGGTTACACGCGCCATCCACCTAGAACTCGCGTCCTCACTGCAAGCGGACTCCACGATAATGGCAGTGAGGCGGATGATTTCCCGGAGAGGGTGCCCCATCGCCCTGTACTCCGACAACGGGACCAATTTCCACGGCGCCGACAAAGAGATGCGCGACGCCGTGACGGAACTACGGAAGGATGGAAAATTGTTGGCGGAGCTGACAATTCGGAACATAAGATGGGAATACATACCGCCATCTTCCCCACACATGGGTGGGGCATGGGAGAGGCTCGTTAGGTCGGTAAAACGAGCTCTCAAGGCGACTTTAAACGAACAGGCTCCGAAGGAGGAGACCCTGAAAACGATACTGGCCGAGGCAGAGTATTCAGTTAACAACCGTCCACTTACACAGGTGACTCTGCAGCCCGAGGAAGCTATACCCCTCACCCCGAACCACCTGCTCATCGGAACCGCTAATGCGCACCCCACGCTGGCGCATTACGACGAAGACGACGAAGGAGCCTGCCTTCGCAAACAGTGGCGGATCGCCCAGAGATCCGCGGATATGTTCTGGCGGCGCTGGCTGCGGGAATATCTCCCAACGTTGGCCCAACGGAAGAAATGGCGCGATCCCGCGCCTCCGATCCAGAAGGACGACATGGTCGTAATTGTCGACCCGAACCTGCCGAGGAACTGTTGGCCGCGGGGAATAGTGACCCGAGCCGACCAAGCAGCAGACGGCCAAGTACGAGTCGTGGAGGTAAAGACCCCTAGGGGGGTCTACACCAGGCCGGCCGCAAAGATCGCGGTAATAAGAAGAGAAGGCGCGCGACCCGTCCCCGAGAATTTAGGTGCAGACTAGCTGCACGGGGGGAGTGTTACGGACGGATCGCACACCCCGTACGGCGGCCCTGAAAAAGAATTCCAGGCGCCTGGCGGCGAGCGAAACGGTCGCCCGTCGGAATGCGACCCGAAGAAGGGCCTCTATGGATTCTACCGATTTCTCATGTATTTACAGAATGTATTAGATGTAAGAAAGAATAAGACAATGGTAATATTAAATGCGCCTAGATGTTAAGTTGTATAAATAGATTACTGATAAAATAAACTTGTAAATTGTAATGTAATAACGAACTGTTGGAACGGCACCGGTACGGTATGAAAGTGTAGCCCGTCCGGTGCCCATTAGAGAGAGACAGAGATATGGCTGTCTCTCTCCCCCGGCCGCTGATTGGCTGTACTTTCCCACTGTCGGGCGGTACGCGATCACGGCCGGGTATATAGAGGGCGCATTTTTTGGTAATAAACCAGTTCTGGTGTGACTGTTGAAACCTGTGTTTCATTTCTCCGCTCCCGCTCCTTGGACTACTCGCCGCGCCGCCAGCCTGGACCGCTTCGCCTCATTATACCGATTCACGGACCAGTTTCGGAAAGCCCTTATCAGGGCTATTGAGGTTGACTTGTCGGTCCAGTGCCCGCTCTTCCCGGCTCATACATCCATTCACCTCCGTCCGTATCCAGCTTACTCGGTAACTCGGTACGGCGGGGCCGTCTGGAACGTCACCCCTTACAACGGTGGCATAGTTGGGAGATTCCGAAGAAGGCCAGGCGTGTACATTTTTGAGATTCTTCGCACGTAACCCACGCCGGTTACAATAACCGTTTATTACGTTTTGTCGACTCTTAACCAATCTTTGATTGAAAAAAATACGATACGAAAATTGATTTAATTTTTATAGACATTACGCTGTAAATTTGCTAGAGTGCTACTTTTAGTTATGGTAAATGAATAGATAAAGTATTTCACTAATAGTATTATATTTAATTTGTGCGGCCGCTCCAGCCTTAGTTTTAAATCTCGTCTTACCTTCCTTGGACCAAGTCGGCTGGAGCAGGATGGCGCGGGAGGGTTGAGGAGAGGGGGGCGAGGCTGACAAAAAATGCTACCTGCTTCTTTCCTCGAGCTAACCATCTCCCCTCGCCCCCCCCCTTCCCGCATCTGTACAAGGTACACTAACAACCTACAACATTATTTTTTTATAAAAATAATAATACATGTGTTAAGGGTCCGTGTTAGGTCCCATCTTTTATTTTTGACTCGTCTTAAAACGGATGTTTTTTTTAAATCACGTATTTTATTATGAACATCAATAATAATAAACACGATAAATATAAGTGAAGACCCCTCAATTCGTCGAACTTTTTTGAATAAAATAGTTAGTTTGTTCGCGGTCCGTCCCACAGAATTTGGCAGAAAATTGCATCCCAAGTTTGCAGTAGTCAACACGAGTACCTATTAACCTTGATACCAATTTTCTCCGTCAAAATTACTAGCAGCGAGCAAGCGGACCATATTGGACAAGCAAATAATTTCAGGCATCTTCAAGACAACGTAGGGACGAAGAATGAGAAACTGGCACAGGATGATCTGATGCCGCTGAATGACAACATAAAGGGCAAAATGTACAAAATATGCGTGTGGATGGGATTGTAGAGAAGAACGATAAGAAGTTGAACACAGAATGATGGAATGGCGACACAGAAAGACAGGAAGTCAGCATTGAAAAGTGGGATGAAGAGAAGAAGGCAACTAATGATGGAATTGTGTTACATGAAGATGGGGTTTTGGCTCAAAAGGACGTAATTGTTGCGCATAAAGATAGGAAGTCGATACTATTTGATGGGCTGTGACGTATGGGAAGAGGACGTATGGGAAGAGCTCTTCACTACCTTCCACTAGTACAGGTAAAGTGTAGCGAATTTGTTTCACCTACAAATGCATATAAATTTTATGTCTGGAACGAATTAATACCGCTTTCCTAAGATTTCATTGATGTCACAATATGGGTGGAAAAGTTATTGAGATGAGCATCCGAACTATTAGTATTTTCATTACAGCGAAATTTATTAAATTTTCGTACAAATTACCAGACTTTTTGAACCTATTGTAGTAACTATTGAATATCTCCCTGGGGTATTATTGATTAGAATTTCCACTCACACAATTCATGAACAGTGTATGTATGAACCTACGTATTTCATTTGAAACTGAGCATTTTTGGTGTCTATCGGTTAGAAAGGTATCAAAAAGATCTGCCCAAGTAGGAACACGAACCATTCAAAACACTATTTGCGCGTATAGCTACCATAGTAATATGATGTTCCCACAACACCAACAATAGGACACGCAGGATGTGATCGCTGCACGTAGTGGCCACGTACTCGCACCATACTGCTGCCAGTCTAGTCGTGACTCGGACACCATCATGTAAGGGCACGATGGAATACATTTCGTTTTTTCGGCATTCACTTAATAAAACACTGACTTATAACATTATTTTTGTACCACTTAGGTTTATTTTGTTACAAATGGCAATGCAAGTTTTGGAAATTAATAGTACATAATAACATCTGAGTTAAATTCCGATTCAATACGATGTAATACTAGAATATCCGTAAATATGAAGAAAAAAAGTTGGTGAAAATATGTCTGATCTCGTTAAATAGAATTAAGTAAAATTAATTAAAAACAGTAGTGATGAAACGGATTGTGTGAAAAAAAAGTTGGTGAAAATATGTCTGATCTCGTTAAATAGAATTAAGTAAAATTAATTAAAAACAGTAGTGATGAAACGGATTGTGTGAAAAAAAAGTTGGTGAAAATATGTCTGATCTCGTTAAATAGAATTAAGTAAAATTAATTAAAAACAGTAGTGATGAAACGGATTGTGATTTGGCCGGATACCGGTTTTTCCGGTACATCAATTTTTTTTGTGTTTAGTTCTCCGAAAGGTTGTAACTTGTGAGGGTCATGACATCTTTTGGGATTGTTTCAATAAATTTGCAAATGAAAATAGCGGGCAATGTCGGGATCAAGAGAAAAGTGCGATAACCAATGAAATGAACTATTATTTGAAAATAGATTCCAACTCTTTCCTTTGGTTAGTTAGTTATTATTGTCAAACGTAACAATGTTTGCAAAAATGCAGCTTTCAGCTCCATGCATCAGCGTTTATAGTGAGAGGTGCTTTTCTTAGCCGGCCTTAACACAAACCATGCCACAAACGCAGACAACATTGTGTCCATTCATCATTGTTTACCTTAAGATAATTTAAAAATATTAATCACCTGTTTTCTGCACTTATACCTGTTGGTTACAAACTAAAATTTATCGTATTTTCATTCGTTTTGTATACATATTTTATTAAATATTAAGAAAAATATCTATCTAATATCCAGAGAAGTACCGAGAGTAATTTTTTTAAGTATCTGCTATCCGGGCGGATAGTAAACTAAGACCGGATAGGACGGATATCAAATATCTCTTTTATCCCCAAAAAATAGGAGATGAAAATGAACTAATTATTTAATATTCTCAATATTATTAATATTTAAAGCATTCACCTTGTGGTTAGTCATTTTTACTTATTTATTATTTAATATTGACAAATAATTATTCACGAGGCCTTATTGTCGTTTTTCTAAAACCGAAGCATGTTGTAAGGACGTATGTACAAAATTTGTACATACCTTAGTACCGGTAAATAAATAAAAACAAGGAAAAATCTTCGTCACGCCCATCTTCAGGCTGGAAGATTTGAATGCGAGTACAATAATCATGCATCCTTTCAATCCATTGTTTGAGTTTTTTATTACTGGGAAATTTGTCCCCAGATGACTGCAGCAGCTACGTATATTCACATAGAATAAAAGCTTTGTGATTTTTTCATAGAGTTTTTCATCATTTTAATTCTATATACAGCGTTTTTAGAAACACGTTTTAATATAAAATATACTCAATGAAACAAATTTGGTCTCCCTGGAAAAGTACGCAGTTCTAGGCTATTCTAATCTACCAAATTATTACTTTAAAATTTTGTTTTTTTTTAGTTCGGTTAAGTTTCTAAGATATTATTTTTATTAAGATAAGTTTTTATCCTTATTTGAACAATACCATTTTAAAGGGTTGGAACTAGAACTCTGTTATGTATAACTAAATAATTAGTTTAGATTCACTCAAATGTCTAATAATAACAACATTTAGATCATTTATCTGTTTAATCTCTTTACTTTCAACATACTCACCTTGTATCCTGCCAAATGTAGATACCGAATGTTGCTAGTCAGTTATACAAAAACCTTAGGTACAAACTGTTGATTATTATCAGGTGAATGAATAATTCTTAATTGATTGAAAATTTTTTTTTAAACGTGGTTAGTATAGGTAACAATTAAAAAAAAATTTTTTTTTTTTAATTGTTTTAAATATAAACCATTTTGATGAATGAATCTTCACACTTTTCTTGTTTTTATTGCAAAAATGTTTTTGTCGGATGTTATGGGACGGGAATGTACAGGAAAATAAAATAATTAGTAATAAAACAAGCATAAATTTTTAACAAATAAAATATTTATTTGCATTTGGGCAATGTGAATGACAATGTGCCATTAAACTTGCGGTATAAGGAGGAAATATCCTCCGCAGTTGGAATAATAATTGTTTATCCTACTTACATTATATTATAAACATTGGCCTATCTAAACACTAACATTTTACAGATTTCCTTAATACTATATTTACAAATTTCTCATTTTTACAAGCTTATCGAATGTTTATATTCAAACGTTGCTCCTAATTCATTGTATACCATACATCTACTGTAGTCGCGCTAGTTACGAAAAGATAAGAAAAGATCATGAAATTCAAGAGTACAGGGATTATAATTGGGCCATAATTGTAAATAAAAAACGAATTACAAAACAATAATGAATACAAATAAAAATATGTAATTTTCAATATTTAAAAATGTAAAACAATTTACGAAATAACGTTTGGAGTAACTGGTATCGACAAATTTTACGATTTACAATACTCACAAAGTCAGATATTAAGAGAGAAAATCAACATAGTAACATTGTGCTTTACATATAGCTCACTACTTTCAAGAACGTCATAAACCAAAATTCGTCAATTTTCAGTGCATGTTTTCGGAATGCCCAGAAAATGTACTATATCCCAGCAAAAGTGGCATATTTTTAACTTAATATTTACCCGCTACAGGGCAGAAAGGGTTGTTTTGCATTTTGAAGAAAATGTATTGTTTAATTATTTTTTTTAAAAATACAAATTATTTTTCAAATGGAGAAAAAACCTTCAGATTTTACCTAAACAGATCTGTTGCACAGTAAAAAAATTAATAAGTGGCTTGATATTTATTTTTAATAGATTGTATTATATTTTCAAACTTTAAAAACGTTCTCCTGAAAAATCAAGTTTTTTTATTTATGACGTTCTTGAAAGGAGTGAGCGATATGTATTTATAACAAAATAAAACAAATAAGTAAAAAAAGATCCATACAGTTAAAATAACTATATATAAAATAGAAATAGTGACATAAAAATAATCAAAGATAAATGAAACGAAATAAAATTTATTTCCAAGACAAAGTGTGTAAAAAATTGGCTGAAAGTTAATAGAAGACGGATAAGAAAATATTTAATTTTTATTATAATTATTTTGGTACAAAACATATTTTGTCTTTTTCTTTGACTAGTAATTATTTTTACATACTCATTCGTTCTGTGATATTCTTTCGTTACAATTATATGTACAATACAGGAAAAATCTTAGAAATAAAGAATATTTTCGTATAATGTAAAACTGGAAAGTATACGAAAGTTACGTATTTATTTTGTACAAAAAGTAGCTATATGCGTAGCAGATACAATGAAAATTGTACGTTACTTGAAAATCAAAATGACACAAATTTCATAAGAAAGTCGATAATAACAGTCCATTACAAATCGTATTAGTTTATGCGTATACAGGATATGAGACATTCAAGGTTCAATAAAACTAAACTTGTAGTCGGTGAAGTTATAAAATATTCCGGGTTAAATGTCATTTTGGTGTTAGATATTTGTTATTCGAGTCTTATAACTAAAATAATAATAACCACCGCAGTCCACCATTACTCTTATATCACAATCTGTTCAAAGTAACAGTTCATTTCTTAACAATACTTACATCCGATAAACAATACAACTTATATAAACTTAAATACAAATAATGACACTGACAACACCAAACATAACCAGAGAACAGGAATTGAACGACTCTCATTGCCGAATTACTCCAACAATTTCACGCGATAAAGATCCTGCCAATATACACAATCTTATATTGTTTTATAAGGTTATTCATTCTTATTTTTCATTTTAGAGTAGCAGTCCTTGAACTTTTGAATTAATTGTTATATTTTTCTAAATAAAACGTTATTCTCCGAATACTGATTTTTTCCAACAAAGGGACATAACACTCACCACCACGCAACACCTATCACCTGTCTTCTATCAAATGTCTCGCACTTGTAGGTCTAAGCATCTGCAGCCTCACCCTGCCTGTATGTAATCAGTTTATTCATAAGATAAAATTAATGCACAGAAAATAATGTTTTGAAATGCCGAATCTATCATTAAAGTAACAACAAAGAACTTCAGATTAGAATATAAAACAAGTTAGAATTCTTTGATTTCCAAGAATTTTCAAAGAGTTTTTTGTTAATGTTGGGAAAAAGAATTATTATAATCGATAAAATTTAGTTACCTTAAAAATTTATCGCAGTTTCATCAAAACTATTACGTGAAAAGGTATTTCGATGTTGTTATGACGAATACGAGTTTAAAATAAAATGATATCTAATACAGCAGATAAGATAATGATTTTATCCAGTTAGGAGTAGCATTCGGAGAGGCTCAATAAAAAGTGGCAGATGAACGTATCAGATAAGAAAAAGAGACGAGCGGAGGAGAAATGCAGCAGCGGCTTGTAGCAGCCCAGTCCCTGCCCCAGCGGTAATACCGGTTTGGTCACTTCACGCACGACGGACCGCACTTACCAGAATTATGTGGAATTTGTCAACCGAGCGCTCAGATTCGCCTACAACTATTGGAGCAGCATTGAAAGACATAAAAAATTAGACTCACAATATTAAAAGGATAATTAAATGTTTAAGAATTGAATTGCCTATGCGCTGTGAAAAAAAAAATTATTGTTGAGATAATAATAAAATTAAGATTACGGCCTATTTATTGAATTCGTTGAATTAATTTAACAAAACAACAATATTGATTTTTTTCTACTTTTATTTTATTTGACCAGTGGGTCACTGGTCAAACAAAATAAAAATGGAAAAAAACTATATAGGTCGGCAACCTCGTACTTTCGTGTCAAATAGAGTTAAACAATTGTTTTTTGACTAAAAATCCCAGCAAGGACAAAAAGTGACATTATCATATTTATTATTATTACATTCCGTAGATACCGATAATTTGTAAGACTAATCCCGATTTTTACCATATACTTTTCAATCACTTAAATAATTTACAAGTTCAATATATTGTAAATGGACGCCTGTAATATCCTTTCAAAACACAAATGACGGAATTCATTGATCTCAACTGTTATGGAACCATGAACCTAGAGATGAGTTCGTATCTACTAGTTGAACTTTCCATTCGAAGTCACATGATAAATTCTTAGAATATTGTCGAGATAAATACATGTTTATCTCAGTAGTACAAATTCCATTCACCCTCGATACTTAAAACCATTGTTTACTTAAGCCCAGTCCAAAAAGATGACACCCGCGAATCAACATGAATACTAGTTTGATGGTTCCTAGATTCAGAAGTGATTAATAACCGAAAGTTATTTTAATTATAATACATTAAATAATCACAACTAAACAAACGTTTATTTTGTCAGACCCTAACACTGGAGTCATTAATTTAGTGTGTGAATTAAATATTATTTAAGAAAATAACATTTCATTATTTTCATCCATCTACGACCTAACATATTAGTTGAGATTCGTTTCGTCGCATGGCGTCGATAAGATCCTAAGCAGATATTTATAGATGCAATAAGGACATGATGCGACATAACACTCAGAATAGCCAATTTCATAATGTCATCATAACATAAAAAAAAACATCTACTCCGAAAATGCAACGATCTAATACGATTGGTCTCTACTGCTATCAAAAACTTCGAATGAACCATTTGTTAATTACCAGAGGTTTAGAGTTAGTCCTGTTTTCAGTATCAAGGATGCTTACGTGACTTAAATTGTTCAGGCTTATTTCCTTGACTAACAGCTACCACGCACTTTAACTAAAAATAACAAAACAAAAAGATATATATGTTTTGGTCCTCTTTCAAATCGTTGTTCAATTCATTATGATAATGGGTGGTACCATGTTCTAAGGAATTAAGATCGTTAGCGACTCTTTCCTGCACCAAATGGCGGTGTGCAAGGCGCAGTCCCAACTCTAGTATTGCACATTATCGAACAAACTAAACCTAGCATTCTGGTAAATCTTCATTTGGGATTTTTGTTAGCTCAGCTGTGTTTCATATCTCGTGTTCAGTATACACGCTATATGGTATATATCTATCTCTATAAACATTGAACAAACACGTGAGTTCAGTATCGCGCACACATGTGGTATTTATATCTCGAGCAGAATTCATTATGAACTGTGCGTTGTATGTTACGAGCAGGTCTCGTATATGTAGCACGCCCTGATAAGCCGATACCAACCTATTACGTGCCGTACTAAGCAGGTACGCGTTATCCCCGGGTCAGTAATACATAAATGAATCTATAAATCGTTGATTTCTATCAAATTTTCATGTAAAAACAACAAATATACTTTATAAACATGGCCCATGATTTTAGTTTCCCCGAGCCAACCGATTAATTTTAATTACAGAGTTAAGTACCTACATATTATGTCAAGTACCTACCTACTGTCCAGCAGTAGTGACCGAGCGCAAACGAAGTAACCGATAGTGCTGTTGGTAGCAATCTTTGATAGGGCCATTTGGTTCCGCGAGAGTTCAGTAGTTGCACCCGCAATATTCCACGGTTGTGCAAATAATACGTAACTCCTCTTATCAACGGTTAACGGTCTATGTATATATATAATGTCAATAGTTTTCCATTTTTATCCCTCACTTTAAGGCCGTAGTCACTGATACTGTTTGCATTAAATAAGTTATTTTGGGTGTAAAGAAGGAATAATGGATTGATTTGGTCACGTCCTCCACACCACCCCGAATTTTTTTTTAAAAATATACTCATTGTCAGTTAGTATTTAAATGTAAACTAGAACTTCATACGTAAATTACAGGATTTTTAAAAAAATATATGATATGCTATTCAAATTTACCTCAATTTTTACTACATAAGGATGAATGTTTGTGACTGGAATACTATCAGATAGTAAGAAATTGAGAACAAGTTTTGACACTAGAATAAGTAAGTCAATTACTGAACTTTGGTATAAATTATCAAACCGTTACCAATAATTATATGCACTACCAAAGTTAACTTCAGTTTCTCTAAATTAAATGGTCTTCACCCTTTCATTGGATAAGTTGACATAACTCATGTAAACTGTATACAAGTACAACGATAATTGTACAATTTCAAGAAAGGCAGAGAAATAATACTGTAATTTCTACATCATTTATTCTGAAGTAATAGAATTGAAATTGATCGTTTCAAAGATAATTTTTTTTGTGGATTCAGATAAAAATATTATTTTATACAAAGTTTCAAAATTTAAATTTCGCAAGTTGTAATCTCCGATCAATAAATGAAATAAAATCTAACGAAAAATTACCGATAATTATGAAGAATGGAGAAAACAACTCTTATTTAAATTATATCGCAATGAGTATTTCATAATTGACAAATGTTATAATGATTAATTAACAAATATAATAGAAATGTAGAAAAGGATTGCAAATTTATGAAACGTTAAATACTTCTGCAACTAAAAATGTAAATTCAGAAACTAACAATGAGAATAGAAGAACCGAGTAACTGAGAACCAGATGTAACTGAAAGTATGGCAATGCCGTCAAGAAGTTCAAGGTTTCAGGTCTTGAATACTATGAAGTTGTGTTATGGTATGTGTTATTATTTGTCTGCCTCCGTAGTGTAATGGTCAGCACGCTCGGCTACCGTGCTGGAGGTCCCGGGTTCGATTCCCAGGGAGGGAAGGTATAAATATAAGTGATTTTTTCACTCTAATATTTATTCAATATTACCCTGGACTGGTACCTGAAAAGGAGGTCTGATCACCTTTCCTTCATGTTGATGATCAAGATAACACTGCGTTTATATGATGCAGTGCCCTATGCACCATTGGGGTGCGGATAAGGGTTTGAATGAATGTGTTATTATAATGTGATACGTATTTAGTTGATGGGCCTGTTGTGTTTGCGATTATAATATGTATTCAGAAAAGTAAAGATAATACTAATGGCATTGTATCTCACTGTATCTCAGTCCGGCATAAGTATTCTCGCTGCCCAGTAGGCGACCAACTGAAGAACAGATAGTGCTGTTATTGGAGACAATCTTAGCTTGTTCGTGATAAGACCGTTTGGTTACGTGAGAGTTCAGCAGTTGCATCCGAATTATTCCACGGAGCTGACCAAACAATGCGTATCTGCGCCTTATCTCATTTTGCAACGGTTAATGTATTATAATCCCAATAGTAGCTAGTAGTATATTAGTGATTATCCATTCTTAGCCTTCACTAATAGCCTTAGCCTTCAGCACTAGTCCCTGATACTGTTTTGTTTTAATTATTGTAATTTGAATTTAATAAAAAAAATATTATCCTTATCTTGGATTTATTTACGATATAAGGGACATTACGTCAGATCCTATTTAGTTGTCCGCCTCCGTAGTGTAATGGTCAGCACGCTCGGCTAACGTTCTGGAGGTCCCGGGTTCGATTCCCAAGGGGGGTAAAATAAATATAAGTGAATTTTTCACTGTAATATTTATTCAATATTATTAACCTGGACTGGTACCTGAAGCGGAGGGCTGATCACATTTCCTTCATGTGTAAACGATCAAGATAACACTGCGTTTATATGACGCAGTGCCCTATGCATCATTGGGGTGCGGATAAGGGTTTTATATATATATATATATATATATATATATATATATATATATATATATATATATATATATATATATATATATATATATATATATATATATATATTTATATATATATATATATACATATATATATATATATATATTATATATATATATAATATATATATATATATATATATATATATATATATATATATATATATATATATATATATATATATATATATATATATATATATATATATATATATATATATATATATATATATATATATATATATATATATATATATATATATATATATATATATATATATATATATATATATATATACTATTGAACTATTCTGGATGGCCTATGGATTTGGAGTTGTTGCGAGATATTGATTAATCAAAGTACTCATAATATGATTAAAGAAGGTATAACACGAACGCAAACTAAAAGTGTTAAATACTGAAAATCTCTCGTTCTTCGATTTGCTTTGAACGTCGATACGTCTTCCGTGTCCAGTATAAGAGCATACTTCAGTTGCACAATCAACAGAAACACTCGACTACGTATCGACCAAAAACCAGCTGTTCAAATTTCAAGCTATGTTTTAGAGAAAAAAACCTGATACATCCAAGTACCTATTGCGTGTATGAGAAAACGCTGACTTCATGCCTTATGTATCGAGGATAGAAAATGAAAAGGCTTCAAGTCCTTTGTGGGATACAATATCTTTGTAAAAATAATATTTTTGCAGTAACCAAAGGCAAAACGTTTTTTACTCTAAGAGCTCATATAGAGAATGTTTTAATTTTTGTATTTTATTTTGCCATTTTATACGATATATAATATAAATTTTATAATGATCATGAACTCAAAAATAGTTGAGTCGAGTGAAATGTGTATTTTAAGAGGGTAAAAAAATAGAGAAATTTAAAGTTTAAACTAACGTAATTATCAATTTTGAAAATTTGTGTTACAACGAAATAAATTTTCATATAAATATATACTGTAAATATATACTGTATATATAAATATATACTGAAATATATACTGTAAAGATAACAAAGCATAAACACAATAGAATTTCAGCCGGAAACAAAATACGAATAAATTGATATTTATAAAGGTAAAATGGACTCTTCTGGACAGGAAAAAAACGTTTAATCATCGAAATGTAAAAATATTTAGATTCCATTTAAAAAGGGCTGTGTTTTAGATAATAAAAAGGGGTTAGTACTTTAGATAATTCATACGAAAAATATGTAAAACAGAGCTTGTAGTTTAATTTTTCGCCATGAGGGTAAGAAGTTCCCCTAGTACCTAGTACAGGCGACCCTATCGCGAGGGGAGGAAACAAAGGGTGGCGTGACGTCACGCGCAGGGGTCAGGTGGACCCACACGAGGGTGAATGCACTGGACGCGGTGGAAATTAAATAATTAACCAAAGAGTTCATGTTGGCAAGCTGGAGAAATGGCAAGGAACGAACAGTCACTGTGTGACTTAATTTTTTTTGGACTTTAAGTATATAAAGATGCAACATCACAGAATGAGAAAAAGGTGAATTTCATTGTACAATAATGTAAACAATAAAAATGGACAGCAAAATTCTTTCTAATATTAACGATGTGTATACCATGTGGATACCAACAACAAAATCAATGATACAAAAGTATAAGCTCAGTTTAAAAAAAAAAATGTTTGGACATATCGCTCACTCCTTTCAAGAACGTCATAAATCAAAAATCGTCAATTTTCAGTTGTGCATGTTTTCGGAATGCCCAGAAAATGTACTATATTCCAGCAAAAGCGGCATATTTTAAACTTAATATTTACCTGCTACAGGTCAGAAAGTGTTGTTTTTGCATTTTGAAGAAAAGGTATTGTTTAATAATTTTTTTAAATATACTAAATATTTTTCAAATGGAGAAAAAACCTTCAGGTTTTACCTAAAAAAATCTGTTGCACAGAAAAAAGTTCAATAAGTGGCTTGATATTTATTTTTAAAACATTGTGTTATATTTTTAAACTTTAAAAAAGTTCTCCTGAAAAATCAGGTTTTTTATTTATGACATTCTTGAAAGGAGTGAGCGATATGTCTCATATCGTGAAAATATGAGAGAAGATACGCGTAGTCTTTAAGATGAACAAATTTAGCGGAGGTTTGGAGCATGTCCGCGAACAATTTTAAAAAGCTCTAGGTTGATACATACTTATGGTAGTTAGGTAATAAAACAAGGTACTAAAATGTTATCGAATAAAAAATAAGAATAAGAAATTTGTTTAGGTAGAGAAATTATGTAGAATTGTAAAGAAAAGGTGGGTTCTGTTTCTTCTTAAATTTCTTGGGAACCTAAAATACCATCCCCCTTAATCTTAAACAAAATATATTTATTCCTTTATTCGTCGCAGCCCCTATTGAGAACCTTTCCTCTCTGGCGGCCTTTTGTCCCTTTATTCGATATTAAGAAAAGAAAATACAAAAAAACCTGCTCGTATGAGGGATTTTTCATTATTCCCAGCGACTTGGGAATACGCGCGGACGAACGGGGGACCTTCAACCGACAATATTTCTAATAAACGTGTCCATTAAATAAATTAAAGAGCATGTCGAACGTCGAAACAAAAACACTCGGATAAAACCAAAATTGACTGCTTCTATCAGGTGCCCGGTATTATATAAGGGAGGGCCTACTTTTGCTGTTTAACGTAAATAGATTTGTATTTTATTACGTTATTAAATTGTGCTGTCTCGATTCAATCCCATCAGCACTGTAACAATATCAGCTTCGACAGTGGCACAATTGTTGGTCTGACCAATTGACGCATTCTCCATTCGACGGCAACTAATAAATTGCACAAGCACGACTGTATTTCTGTCAATATGCGGTGCCATTTCTAGATGTCATAAGATTGAAAACACGCATAATGCCGAAAATTTAATATGGAATTTACAATAAGACGAGTCACAACTTTGAACGAATGAATTAACTATTAAATTCAATCGAGTCCAATTCGCTAAAGCCAATTGTGCAAAGCGGAAGATGCCGTGGGCTGGGTACGAGAGACTTTGCGGAATTAATGCGCGATGTTTGTGTGAAAACATTGAAAAAACATGGGGCAGAATGGCAGATATCTAAATCTGTTCCATGGAGATGAACAAAATACCATAGGACAAGAGTCCAATCTAAAGTATTATCAATGTGTGGAACTTCAGCTTTCGGGAAATCCTTTGTAAGTTTAACAAAATCCACTTAAAACGAACGGTCAAAAAGTATGATGTCGCCAAATGAGCACATGACAACGTCCAAAATCCGCCCAGCTCGACTTGACCTAAACATGCAGACGCAATGGTGCATAGATAATGTCAGAAATGTTATTTAGCATTTAGTAAGGTTAAGAAAAACGACAACCAAAAAACATAATTTCATTAAAAATACAAAACGGAGCAACGTATTACTGAGGGATTACCATTTCAACGGAAAGTGAAAAAAAGGTTAGTGGAAATTTTAACAATGTTAGTTACATTTTAATATATCTGGATTTTAAAAACACTGACGTCGTAAATTCTCTGATCGCGTTTTAAATATTTTTCTTCATTAAAACGAAAATAAAGTAAGGTTTTACCGCGTTCGAAGAAAGCTAAAAAGTTTTAGGATATCGCTCACTCCTTTCAAGAACGTCATAAATCAAAAATCGTAAATTTTCAGTTGTGCATGTTTTCGGAATGCCAAGAAAATGAACTATATCCCAGCAAAGGTGGCATATTTTTAACTTAATATTTACCCACTACAGGGCAGAAAGTGTTTTTTTTTTGCATTTTGAAGAAAATGTATTGATTAATTATTTTTTCCAAATATACTAAATATGTTTCAAATGGAGAAAAAACCTTCAGGTTTTACCTAAAAAGATCTGTTGCACAGTAAAAAGTTCAATAAGTGGCTTGATATGTATTTTTAATACGTTGCATTTTATTTTTAAACTTTAAAAACGTTCTCCTGAAAAATCAAGTTTTTTGATTTATGACGTTCTTGAAAAGAGTGAGCGATATTTCCTAGTTTTTATCAATTATGACCGAATCGTTACGTTTTTATATGAATAACGCATATAACTGAAAAATGAAAGAGAGCGGTATTTTTGTTACATTTAAAGTCCATTCGCGCCGAAGGCAAATGATAATTCGAGTGCAAAAGTGCAAAATCTTTCGATCGAATATTTCGTAATCGCGACACGAGATGGCGACTGTCACTGCTGACTGGTGACGGAACGTTCTAAATATAGAATTTAATGTTATGATTAATTCGAACTGTTTAGAAAAAGTCGCCAACTCGTTTAACAACAAATAACGAAATACATATTACTAAAGCGCTGTGTCATCAGAATACTCAGTGGCATTTGAACCTTCGAAGGTTAAACAAACAAAATGGACTTTGAAATGTAGGTACAGCGAAAAACGTTTTACAGTCGACTAAATGGGAGAACGACAGTGAGAAAACGTCTTAGCAAAATACATTATGTTAGTATATAACCATTCATCTTATAACAGTAGTGTAGTGTCGTTTACAAGCCGGTTAAGTGATCGTCCTGACGAAGAGACGAGATTTAGATAAAAATCCCGGTAAAGTATCATCTCTTCAAAGTATTAAGTAGAGCTGGTAGTGTTCGAGATATACATATTTATATATAAATATATACATTTAATCTATAAAATTCATTTCCATACGGGTTTATGAGAAAAGGATGACGAAATTCCGAAATTAAAAGAAGAAAAAAAAACCACGAAGGCAACGTCAATGTCGTGATAAATTTTATCATTGCATAAATGATATATGAACGATAAAAAATCGAGGCGTTACGGCAAATGCAGGAATACGGAATGAGCGAGGATGCATGACGTGGTAAGCGGAGTATGACCGTACACCCATCTATCGCGTAATATTATCAAAATTACACACTCGTACCCCGCTTTACGGAAGAGACGTCCGTAAATCGAAGTGACGAAGGTTGCTACGTACTCGCATAATATATGTAATACCAGCCGCCTTGTAACTATAAAGTTTGGGTGTCCCAGAGGTGGTTCCGAAACGGTGGGAGCCATGGTCATCGCATTTCTACACCTCGATATATGTAGATATTAAAAAATAAAAAGATAAGACCCAGGGGGCTATTTTTCCTATAAGTTTAATCACATTTCCACATTATTTCCTTGACGTCGAAATATGTCTCGAAAAAAGCAATTATTTCTTACCGAATTATAATGACGAGCCCTAACAAAAATATTAAATTCGTGTTTTGGCTAAAGAATCCATGATTTTAGATTGATAAATTGTTCAAAAATACAATAAAAAATATTGATAAGGATTGTCAATAATCGTAAAATGAGAGTCGTTCAATTAATTTCTAACGACAAAATGACTCCGTCATTAATTTGCACTGCCAACATTATTTTACAACTCAAAAAAATGAAGGCACATTTCAAAGAGCGTCGTTTTATATTCTTTGGTCACGACCGTGAGATACGCCCTAGTGTAAATATGCCTTCGTTTTTAAATATCCCTCTTCTTTTTATAACCCTTGTGCATCCAATGGCGCATAGGGCATTCAAAATACAATGATTTATGACGTTGACAGTACATATTAATGACAAGAGTCCAAAACTGGCCATCATTCTTAACATAACAGTCTTGTAAAGTTTAGATGAGTTTAAAAAAAAACTTAAAAAAATAAAGAAATAATATGAAGAGCACACAGAAGAAACACGCGATGTCACGAAATACGATATTGAATTTATAATTTATTGAAACTTCTAATCGCTTCATCGCAGAGTAGTATTATAGCATATATTTTTTTGCCATAAACTTACTCCTATAAAACTTACGAATGATATTTGCATTTATAAAAAAATGCAAAAAAGATATTACCGTAGTCAAATTTTATTAAATTATCGACCGCTTTTAAAACTCGATAATTTATATTTTTAAAGTCTAGGAATAATTTTGAAAAAAAATTACAGGTCATTATTATTCGCGAGTGAATGATAAAATAGGGCAGCTTTGGCCTGCTTGTGTGTTCTAGAACAATCTATGTATGTATGTTAATATGTTAAGTGTATACGATATAAATTTAAGTTCGAAAAATGCCAATATATTTTAATACAACACCGAATTAGTTAGGACTTGATGAATTCCTTAACTATCTGTTCATTATAATTTTGTACAATTGTTTCAAATTCGTCAGTAACCAGATACCGCGAGTTCTTCTCTGTGCCCGTCAAATACTAAAAATTAAAAGCATGCAAAAATAACAAATTAAATTACTATGGCAGAACTCGTTCCGAGTCCATTATAACTTTGTTTCGTTCATCCATCCTTCGGAGACATTTAATTGATAATGTACAATTCGTATTCTCCGAATGTCCCTTCTGGTAATTATTAAACCAGTTTGTACGAAGTTGGCTCAAAGTCGGACCGCGAGAGATCGGAATCTACTCGAGACCTGTCGGGTTTCGAAAATACGTTAAAATCGCCGTTTCTGAAGATTTCAAAATCAATATTGTAAAATGTTGAAAACGGCGCGATCCTGTCGCGTAGAAGTGTCAGAGTAGACTCGGTCGCGCTGTAAACCGGTTCGCGCAGTCCCCGGTCTAGGCGGTGGAGGCGAGGCGGCGGATGCTGGGACCGGAGCTATCAGCTGGAGCTCCACAGGCCGAGGTTGACGGAGGCCAGGCGCGGCAGGCGCGCGAGCCGCTGCACGCCGGCGGGCGTGACGCCCGTGCAGCCGTACAGGTCGATGCAGCGCAGCCGCGTGAGGCTCTCGGCGATGTCGTCCAGGCCGCGGTCCGTGACGCGGTCGCACTGGCCGATGCGCAGCGCCTCCAGCTCGGGCAGCGCGCGCGCCACGCGCAGCAGCCCCGCGTCCGAGATCTGGCACGCGCTCAGCGACAGCTCGCGCAGCCGGAACAGGCCCTGCGAGGCGTGCGCCAGCGCCGCGTCGCCCACCTTGTCGCAGAAGGACACGTCCAGCGCGCTGATGGGCGAGCCCGCCTCGGCCAGGTAGCCCACGCCGGCGTCCGACACGTTGTCGCACGCGCGCAGGTTGAGCTCGCGCAGCGCCGGCATGCGCGCCAGGTGCTTGAGCCCGCCGTCCGTCACGGACACGCAGAAGGACAGGTTGAGGCGGCGCAGCGCCGGCAGCCGCGCCACCTGGCGCAGCGCCTCGTCCGTCAGCCGCTGGCAGTCCTGCAGCCCCAGCTGCTCCAGCTCGGGCGTGCCGCGCGCCGCGTCCTTCTCGGCGCCCGCCAGGTGCCCGATGCCGCGGTCGCCCACGTGCCAGCACGAGCGCAGGTCCAGCACGCGCAGCTTGCGCAGCCCCCAGGACACGAGCAGCAGGCCCGTGTCCGTCACGTTGCAGCAGCCGCCGAGGCGCAGCGTGTCCAGGTTCTTGAGGAACTGCGCGATGCGGCCGAGCGACGTGTCCGTGACCTGCTTGCACAGCGACAGGTCGAGCTCGCGCAGGCGCGGCAGCTCGGAGGAGAAGGCGTGCGCCAGCCCCGCGTCCGTGAGGCTGTAGCAGCCGGCCAGGCTGAGCGCCTCCAGCTCGGGCAGGCCGAGCACCACGTCGCGCAGCGAGCGGCGCAGCGACAGCACCTGCACGCGCCGGATGCCGCGCCGCACGAGCGACGGGAACAGGCCCGGGTTGCTGCGCCGCAGGTGCAGGCGCGCCTCCACGCCGCGCCACACGGAGCGCGCGTAGGCCGCCTCGCGCCACGCGGCGCACGTCTGCGCCGCGCGCCCCTTGTCCGGCACGTCGAGCCACGAGAAGATGAGCGCGAGCAGCTCGGGGTACAGGCGCGACACGTGCGTGGGGCGCGGGGCCCGCGGCGCGCGCGGCCCGCTGGGGCCCAGCGGCGGCCGCCACAGGCGCGGCGCGCCGCCCTCCGGCGGGGCCGTCTGCCAGCCCACCTCCGTGAGGCGCGGCTCGGCCAGCGGCCGCTTCCTGCTGCCGCTCGTGTGCATGGCGCGCTGCTGCTGCTGCTGGTCCTCCATGCGCTCACATGTCTCCGCCCGACGCGACGCGAACCGTACCTGTACTCTGTACCGCACACTCACTCGGACTCTCCTCGCGGGACACTACTCACTGCTCCTCACGAACTTCGCGGGACACTTGTTACCATTTTAAAAACACGTACTTGTCAATATCACGCGGTGGGATCGCGCTGAGCGACGGCGACGCAGTCGAGACTTGTTACCCGTCCGCTGTCCGCGAACAAACTGGCCGCGAGTTGTTTGTGTCCCTTCCGAACAAAGTTTCGCGGGCCGGGATTGGTCGGCGAGGGCCACGTGACTCCGTCGGAGAGGTATTGATTCGGGAATATTGCGGCGGCATTTTTAAGTTTGGTAGTGGCCGAGGGAGAGAAACATACGCGACCGAGGCGAGTGGGAGGGAGATATCCGTATTGTGTGGAATGCACGAACGAGCCGAGAGCGAGATGGACAGAGTGCGGGAGGAGCCTGTCGCGCGTAGGACATTTTTACCGAAAACAAATGTTTTTATTTCCCTATCAAAAAAAAAACATTATGCTAAATTTTCAAATAAACATTTGAAGATCAAAATTTTACCATAATTCATTAAGATGTTTAAGAAAAAAATAACAAAATCATTGCCGTTCATTTAAAAAGTATATTCACTGTATATTTATTCTCTATATGGTTAATCGTATTGAGCATTTACTTTGTGGTTGATCATTTTTACTTCTATATTTTTTCACCAAAATGCTAGTCATATTAGTGTATAACCACTCACTGAAATGTTTTATATCTACCGATTTCGAGACGTACCCGTCTCTTCGTCAGGACAATCACTAAAACAGCATGCAAACAATACTACACGTCACCACCATAGCACTTTTCACACATTTACAGTGACAGATTATATACAAATACATATTACTAACATTTTAGTAAAAAAAATATAAATGTAACTACGTATACACAATTTAAGTTATCATAATGCCAAATTAAAAACGTGCAATTTTTCTTTTTCATGGATTGTCTTGGAATAATGAATAGTCAAAGAACAGTGAGGATTTAGAAAAAAACTTTTACTGACACTATACAAGCAAAAACTTTAAATGCAAATAAAAATATTAAAACACGTTTCAACTTATTTTATCATCGTATCTAGAGAGATAAGAGGTTAATTTTTCCTTCAATTTATTTTTCTTCATTCGCACCAAACTGTTAAAGTGAGAAAAAATATCATTTGTTCGCATGATTCCAGCATTCCTCTATTTATATTCAAAGAATGTTAAAACAGATCTCTTCTGTACCGCAAAAGTTTTGGCTACTATACCGAAGATGTCAGTAATGTATTTTCAGTTATTTCTTAAATGTTTTTCGCAGATACTTAGTGGCACATTTTATGAACTTTATAAAATTAAACAACTTTGTTTTAACCACTTTTTTTTATTATTAGTGTACTAAAGTGTACTTTAACCTACCGGTTTCGACAAGAACCTTGTCATCATCAGGGTTTATTAAAATATAAAACATTAAAATACTCATCGATTTAGTTTTTGGTAAGGGAATGTAATTAATTATGAGTATTTTAATGTTTTAGAATTTAATAAATCCTGATGATGACAAGGTAATTTTCGAAACCGGTAGGTTAAAGTGTACTAATTATAAAAAATGCTAATAATAATATAATAAGTTTTTGTCCGCCTCCGTAGTGTAATGGTCAGCATGGTCGGCTACCGTTCTGGAGGTCCCGGGTTCGATTCCCAAGGGGGTTTAATAAATATAAGTGATTTTTTCACTCTAATATTTATTCAATATTACACTGGACTGGTACCTGAAGCGGAGGGCTGATCACATTTCCTTCATGTGTAATCGATTGAGATAACACTGCGTTTATATGAAGCAGTGCCCTATGCACCATTGGGGTGCGGTAAGGGTTTTTTTATAATTATAAAAAAGTGGTTAAAACAAAGTTGTTTAATTTTATAAAGTTAATATCATTTATGTTTTTTTTTAAGTTTAGTTTTTTTGTTGTTTAAGGTTGAAATATAAAAAAATATTGATTTGAAGTAATATGAGAAAGAAAGTATAAAGTAAAAAAAACCATTTCTATTCATATTAAAAATAGTATTTTTATGTAAATATAATAGGTCCTTCTTTATGTTTTCAACAAGGAAATTTATCGGGAATTCGATATTCTTTTTATATACACAGAAGTAACTATGTAGTTTGGTATTTAGTCGGAAGATGACAGTAGCATGTATTTTTGCCGATTCTTGAATTAGTCTCATTGATCATCCTTTATGTAAAAAAATATTATACCTTTAGGTATAAAATTATAAAAATATAGGATTGATCACTCTGACAAATTAAAATTTTACAAAAATTCATACTGTTGCCATCTTACGACTTTGATAATTGTTTTCACCGCTAGATGGCAATGTTGAAGCAATTCGGAAAGTTTTAGATTTAGATTTTAAAACATCAACTTCTTAAAGCTCAATAAAACGTTTTAATTTATTTATTTAATATTTTACTTCCAGTCATAATTAAAATAAAATAAATATCTGACAACAATAATTACAGTATTATGTAGGATATTTAGGATGTAGTGATGTATGAATTATGAAAAAAATTACATGATTTTTATTCATTCTTTAAAAAATCACATAGTTTTGAATATATTTGAAGTGGTAAATGAGAACATTTGTATGGAGATTGTGGTCTATAACAAGATGGTCGAGGTAACAAGTTATTTTTGCATTTGTACGGTTGTATAAACGGTCGTGGTTGCGTTCGGGTGGGAAGGGGTGATGGGATACAGGGAAGAGAGGGAACTGATGACTCGGGCTGATTTTGGGAAGACTTCAATGATGCCGGAGACAGTATATGTGATAATTCACAATGACATCCAGAAAACGGTATAGATTCCGATGATGACAGTGATTGGAGATGTGACGATTCTGGAATCATCGGTGGAGGTGGGCTTGATAATGTTTGATGATGAGTCAAACCACATTTGCATTCGAGAGTCGAAGGTGGATTAATCTCTGTTTCTCTCGGTGGCAGTGGTTGGGGTGGCGCTGGAGATGACGATGTCGCTGGTTGAGGAAAAGTTTGCATAGGACGGAGATGCGGTGAACCACATCCACATACAGGATTTACAATTGGTGAACATTCTGGTGTTGGCGCAGGATGTGCAAGAAGTGGTGGTAACGGCGCTTCAGGTGGAGATTGCAAAGGACGATGATTTACTGAACTACACCCACACTTGGCAGTCATAATAACCGGTGATTCAAATGATGATGAAGGCAGATTTGAAAAGTCTTTGAATTTAGGTTTACGTAGAGACTGTTTTGGATGTAGAATATTTGATGAGCTGCAACCGCATGAGGAAGCCACTGGAGCTTGTGGTGGTGGTTCGAATTTAGGTGGAGATGGTGGTGGTGGTGGTGGTGGTGGCGGTGGTGGTGGTGGCGGTGGTGGTGGAGGAGGAGGAGTTGGTTGTAGAGGGAAGTGTGGTTGTAAGGAAGGAGCGTGTATTTTACCGCACGCACATACGGGAGCTTGTGTTGTCAGATGCAATAACGAAGATTCTTGTAAAGATGGTTGTAGATTGTTACTTAGCAGTGAAGGAACTCCAAAAATAATTCCACTTTCTCGTTGTTTTACTCTTATTGATTCTTGCGGTAGTTCCATCGGCAGTAACTGAGGCGATGGACGGTCTGTCGATGGATTACATAAAAGTTGTTGGATGGGTGTTGATTGTTTGGAACATACTGCACACGTACATCTCAAGTCTGCATCTGCGGGAGATATCACCTGTTAACAAAATATAACTCAGTTAACAAAAAAAAGAATGTTACAATAAACTTCATCAAAACATTGTGGAATAAAAATAAAAATATACCTTTTGCAGGAGAAATATTGTGACAAGGCTAAAGAGCCATTTTCCGGTAAATGGCTTCATTTATGCCAATTGGAGAGAACAGAGTGTTAAAAATCACTTCCATCAACCTAATTTATGCTATTTATCTTGAATAAAGATACCGGAAAATGAATACTGATATACAATATATTTAAATTGACGATATGATGCATGTCTAGATAAAGCACGTCCCATTTCTTAAAATCTCTTTATCAGTCATGTAATATTTTGATTATCGTTAAAAAAATGATTTTGATCCAATATTTTTGACAGTCTGGGAATTTATCAAAATGCTTGTAGAAAATTTTCTTATTAGTTCTATAAAAATATGTTTAAAAATCGTAGCAATATTTTTTCAGTTGATTTAGAAATTTTGATACTTAAATATTTGCAAATTTGTTGGATTTGCTTGATGTTGCACTTTATCATTCTGAAATCAAAGTCCATAGGACACTGTATTGCAGACCTTTCATGATGAAATTACGTGATCGTTATAATTAATATAATTCAGCGGTTCAGATCCCAAACCTGGAAAAAAATCAGGAAATAATCAAGCGTAAGAACTAAAGATGACTTGTGTTGATTCGGACTGTACGGAACAACTCTCGTAATATAAAAAAAATCAGTAGAATAAAGCCGTGTTTTGATTTACATTTATAACAATCTACAAAGCTTCCTATGGTCTGGAGAAACAGCGACATGTGCTTTTCATCTTCATTTTTTGAATCTAAGGTCCCTATTACTAATTTAGTAACGATTTTTGATCTCCGATCAAAAATCAATCATTCAAAAAGGGCGTTACATTACGTTCCTGGATGTCCAGCCAAAGAATATATCCATATTATTTTTTGACATCTCATCAAAGATGAAGAAGAATATGGAAGTCTGGGCATTTACGGGGGTGACGACCGTCATAGACTGGTTTAAGTGATCACTTTACACACGTGTAACATTCACCAATTCTACCCATTATTGACAACCACACTACTCAAATTCTTGGAAGCTCTATATATATTAACCAATTTAGAAACCTTGTTCTTGAATCACTAGAACTTCACTAGAGACATCTATTGGTGAGATGTAAAGAAGCTTTTTACTAAGCAGAAACTCTTATATTAGTATGTGAGGTCCGAATCCTGGATTATAATCACACACATGAGAAACGCCAGAAAGTACCATTTTCGTTTTGATTATTTAATCTTATAATTTGACCAGATAATTTATTTACAACATTTTGATTTAATTGGAGATAATCCAGATTTTGTGCACAAGTATTTGCACACACTCAAAATGTTGTGAATATATCCAGCTCGATGGACCGATCATATCAAAGACACCAAAGGTCTTATCTATCCTTCTAGCTAGAGAGTTTAGGAACTGCTGAATCCAGGAACCGATGAACGGAGTTGTTAGTGTGAGTGAAGATACTGTCCTATAACGGTCATCTATATATAAGACGGCAGTAGTACTCTGCAGAAAAAGCTTTTTCTTTTTCTCCGTCTTATTTCTCATTACTGAGGGTTGTGATCCTTGTGGAAGCAATGACTCTTCACCAGTTATCCCTTGACTGCACTGCACGTAGCGCTCCGACCACAGAGGTGCCTAAAAAATCCTAATTCAGAATATTAAGTAAACAAATTTTCACTGTTTTACTATTGAGTTTTAAGTTAGTAAAATGGCGTGGGAAATTGAAAAGTTAAAATCATCGAAGATTGCTGCTATTGCGGATATTTGTCAGAATTATGAGACTGGTGACAAAAATTTTATGATAAATAAATTAAATCTCAAACCGCAATCCGCAAAAAAATGCTGACACAAATGTTATATTATGAAGAATCGAAAATTCGGCATTGATCTGTTCGTGACGAAGTGAATGATGATAATCTGGAACGTGTAGATAATGACGAGTACCTATTGGAATATGTGACATTCCTCGCATCGTGGTATCTCTCAAAGAGATGTATCAGGAGATCATGGTATATATTCCAGGCGACGTCTGCAGAATGCGTATTCAACGGTTTGTAGCTGGAAAAGATGGCTTTCTCAATAGACAACTTCATCACACTACTGTTCATGCAGCAGGTGATGATAGGACTTATTTTAAATGTTCTAATTAAAATGGGTAAACATACATTCTTTAACATGTTTGGATGTATTTTTTACAGGCGGTATTTACTGCTAGTCCGCCATGTCCTCGACAGCCATACTGCCAAACTGCTCCACTTTGTACATCACCGCTACGACCACCTCCGCAACAGCAGGTTCCCTGCAATCCACTTCCTTGTAACCCTCTGCCATTCCTACAACGATCTCCATGTAACCCATTACCACCACCTCCATGTAACCCACGTTCATCACCACCATGTTCTCCTTGCAAACCACTGCCACCACCACCACCACCACCACCTTCTCTTTGCAAACCACAGCTACCATCTCCACCTCTTTGCCCCCCTCACACCAACCTCTTGCGACTTACTCCCACCACCACCTCCACATCCTTTTCCTCTACCAACTTTTTAATGCAACCTAATTCCACCACATCTACCTCCTTGCATCCTACATCCTTCACCATCACCACCTCCTTGCAACCCACTCCCGCCACCATCATCTCCTCTTTGTCCTCAACCACCTCCATTATGCAACCAACTACCACTACCACCACCTCCTTGCAAACCGATTCCACCACCTCCAACTTCATACCCACCACCACCTCCTCCATGCAACTCAATTTTACCACCACCTACTCTTCCTTCTTTCAAACTAATTCTACCACCTCCATCTCCTTGCCATCCGCCACCACCACCTCCATGCCCTCCACTACCTCCTCCTTTCAAACCAATTCCACCACCTTCACCTCCTTGCCCTCCACCGCCACCTCCTTCGTGTAAACCACTACCGTCTTGCATACCTTGTGTAAGGCCGATTAACATGTATGTATGTCGTAATATTAACTATTAATATTTTTATAAACGTTAGGTAGTAAATGTACATATATTTAAATAAAATTGTAACTCGACATTTCTATCGTGGTGTGTCCCTAATTTCGTACAATTTTTCTTTGACTCGATCTTTGATCTTTCCCTTTTTCCCTTTTCCTCCCTCCCGTTCCTCTTTCAGGTATTTTCACAATTTGACATTTTTAAAACTGGAATAGTACAAGTACTTTGTGTAATTCATTTATGTAGGTGTTCTGATTAATGTAACTATTCTGTAAAATTCCCAAATAAAATGAAATACAATAAATTTTTTTTACAAATCGGCTCCTTCAGAATACATTTTATATCATATTTAAGTTGTAAGTAAGTTAACTGGTCAAATTATAAGCTAATATAATAAACATGAAAATGATATTTTCTGGCGTTTCTCATGTATGTGATTATAATCCAGGGTTCGGAACTCACATACCAATAAAAGAATTTCTGCTTGATTAACAGCTTCTTTTCATCTCACCAATAGTCTCTAGTGAAGTTCTAGTGATTCAAGAACAATGTTTCAAAATTGGTTCATTTATATAGAACTTCCAAGAATTTGAGTAGTGTGGTTGTCAATAATGGGTAGAATTGGTGAATGTTACACGTGTATAAAGTGATCACTTAAACCAGCCTGTAACGGTCGTCAGCCCCGTAAATGCCCAGACTTCCATATTCTTCTTCTTCACCTTTGATGATTATTCAAAGTAATCAAGTTTCTGTAATTACATGAAAAACGTATATTCTAGTGAAAAAAAAGTCAAATCTCGCACTAAGTGGCCATTAATAAATTGGTTTTATTTCAAACAAAATTGATAATATTGTTAGATTTATGTGTTCTTATTAATAATTTTGATTGATAAAAATTGTTCTTTTTTTTATTACTGTACATACACATTTTTTGTTGGTTCAATGTGCATTTTCTTCTCACATTTGGTTGAAGTAATGTTTTTTTCACTGATTGTACTTTCTGATTACCTCTGCATTCAAATTATTTATAATACAATCTTACAAAAAATCAATAAGTATGAAATTCGTTGTAATATTAAAAAAAAATATTAGTCTGTATGCGACCCTTAGGAAAATTTTAGGTCAATGATGCTGCCCGGGATGCAATTTGGGTTGGCCGGGCCTGCTTTAGACTAAAAGATAGAGAAACGGATTGTAGGCCACATACGTTCGTGAAAACATTCCCACTCTATAGGAGCGATCAGAATCTCCTTGTTATCAATATTATTCATATTTAATGCATTAACTTTGTATTTAGTCATTTTTAGTTTTTTTTTTTACAAAAATGTTAATAATATTACTACCTATATAACCACTCACGGTGAGTGGTCATACACTAATATTATAAACATTTTCGTAAAAAAAAAAAATAAATAATAATAATAAAACCCTTATCCGCACCTCAATGGTGCATAGGGCACTGCGTCATATAAACGCAGTGTTATCTTGATCGTTTACACATTAAGGAAAGGTGATCAGCCCTCCGCTTCAGGTACCAGTCCAGGGTAATATATAAGTAGAATCTCCTTTACTAGTAGTGACTTTTGCAACTAATACCATCATATAAAAGGTGTCCTGCGTCTGACTCGTGATAAAGTGTAGAATTGAAATAGAGTACTAATGCACTAAGGGTCTTCGACATGAAAATTTGTAATTCTGAAAACATGGCTGAATAACCGAACTAAACGAGTCAATTAATACTTTTTAGGTTAAATCCCACTTTACCACAACATGATTCCTATTACTTCTATTATCGTAGTTTTTAAGTAGTATAGAAGACACTCCTTATGTGCCGCCTACATGGAACGTATGGCACACGTTTTGTGTATATGTATTTCATTGGATGCAAGTACATATTATATAAATCATCGTTTCAATCTTTAAGATTAAAATGTGTTACGATAAATACGAAATATAA
Source organism: Brachycentrus maculatus (assembly GCF_059751285.1). Taxonomy (NCBI): domain Eukaryota; kingdom Metazoa; phylum Arthropoda; class Insecta; order Trichoptera; family Brachycentridae; genus Brachycentrus; species Brachycentrus maculatus. The sequence goes on from NW_028280973.1 coordinate 282,345, forward strand.
AAAAAATCTATGTTTTAGTGAAAAATACTATTTATTTTTATAAAAACATGGAACAGGGTTTTTTTTTTAAATTATATACGTAATGTGTAAAAGATACAGTCAATTTGGATTTCGATTTACAATTTTGCATTAAATATATTTAAAATGCGCATGGGATACAAGGCGATGGTAATGGCTGGCAAGGTGGTGGTGGTGGGGGAAGTGGCATGCAAGGAGGAAGTGGTGGGGGTAATGGATTGCAAGGAGGTGGTGGTGGTGGAAGAGGTTGGCAAGGAGGAGGCGGTGGTGGTGGTGGAAGTGGCTGGCAAGGTGGAGGAGGTGGTGGAAGTGGCTTACAAGGAGGAGGTGGTGGTGGTGGAAGTGGCTGGCAAGGTGAAGGAGATGGTGGAAGTGGCTTACAAGGAGGAGGTGGTGGTGGTGGAAGTGGCTGGCAAGGTGGGGGTGGCGGTGGAAGAGGTTGGCAAGGAGGAGGTGGTGGTGGCAGTGGCTGACAAGGTGGAGGCGGTGGTGGAAGTGGTTTACAGGGAGGAGGTGGTGGTGGTGGATGTGGCTGGCAAGGGGGAGGTGGTGGTGGTGGAAGTGGTTGGCAAGGTGGAGGTGGTGGTGGTAGTGGCTGGCAAGGTGGAGGCGGTGGTGGAAGCGGCATACAAGGAGGAGGTGGTGGTGGAAGTGGCTGGCAAAGTGGAGGTGGTGGTGGAAGTGGCTCGCAAGGTGGAGGCGGTGGTGGAAGCGGCATACAAGGAGGAGGTGGTGGTGGTGGCGGCAGTGGGTCACACGGTGGAGGTGGTGGTGGACATGGCAGCACACACGGAGAATATTTTACGCTGTGACATGATGAACGTATGCATGCAGAATATGATCCCTAAAATAAAAATGTTTCAAATTAACGTTAGCGGTAACAGTTTAAGGCAAACAATCTTTATCACATTTTTTAAAATTAATTATTGATATTCAAAATATTCTTGAACACTCACCTGTAAAAGTAGTAATCCGATCAGAGCAGACAACCCACTCATTCTGGTAAACTCCATCTTCTTGTGCTGGAGATTGTAAACTGTGACTATTGCTTTCCTTGTCCAACCTTTTATACTATTGGAAATACAATTTTGGCACGTTTCACTTAAATAACTTACAGATATACAAAAACGGTTGTAATCAAATGCGGTGATAATAATTCGTTGAAACGTGCATTTATGCATTAAAAAAATGCTATAATTTCAAATATGACGTTAAGTATTGTCCAATAAGCAAATTTATATATAAGATTTTATGACAAACTGCTTAGATATTATCAAACGTTGTAGTGATAATACTAATAAAAACTAAAATGGAATTAATTTTTAAAAATCTTTTGAATCTGAGACTTATACTCAATAAAAAAAACGACTTCGTCTAGAATTTTGGTTTTTAGCAATTGGTAAACTGATTATATTAACAATATTTTGAGTGTGTCCAAATATTTAAATAAAATATACATTAATACTTAAATGATCACTTAACCAGCCTATGACAGGTTATAAGCCATATAAATACTCACACTTCCATATTCTTCCTCGTCTATGTTGAGATGTCAAAATGTAAATAAATAACTCCGAAGCGAAGAAACCCAGATTTGTGAACAAGTGTTTAGACACTTTCAAAATGTTGCGAATAAAATAAATGGTCATAATTATACGGTGCATGAAATTGAAATCATCTTTTCAGACATTTCCCAGTATGTAAAACAATTCGGCTAGGACCTTGCCTACATCTAAATAAAAGTGCTAAATAAAATATAAAACATTCTCAAACATAGATGGCTCCAGTGAACCACGCCATGAAATTTGTGATATATCGCTCACCCCTTTCAACAACGTTAAATATTTGAAAAAAACTTGATTTTTCAGGAGATTTTTCGTTTTTAAAGTTAAAAAATATTATGAAATGTTTTAAAAATAAATATCAAGCCACTTATTGAACTTTTTACTGTGCAACAGATCTTTTTAGGTAAAACCTGAATGTTTTTTCTCCATTTGAAAAATATTTAGTTTATTTAAAAAAAATCCTTTTCATCAAAATGCACAAACAAAACTTTCTGCCCTGTAGCGGGTAAATATTAAGTTAAAAATATGCCTCTTTTGCTGGGATAAGTTACATTTTCTGGGCATTCCGAATACATGCACAACTGAAAATTGTCGATTTTTGATATATTGGTGTTGAAAGGAGTGTGCGATATGTAGGGTTCTTTTAGCTTTCAATTACTTTGCAAGACTTGCTTCCGTTTTAAGGTGGTGATCATAAATACAAATTATTAATTCTCCTCCGTAGTGTGATGGTCTGGACACTCGGCTACCGTTCTGAAGGTCACGGGTTCGATTCCCAGGGGGGGGGGTTAAATAAATATAAGGATTTTTCACTCTAATATTTAATCGATTTATATTATCCACTGACACTTCGTGATGGAATTGCATTTTTAATATATTATTAGATTAAAACCATTTATTTAGCTTTTTCACTTTATTTTTATTTGACCAGCGACCGGGTTTCGTCGTTACCGACATCTGATGATGTCGGTAACGACGAAACCCGGTCGCTGGTCAAATAAAAATAAAGTGGAAAAGCCAAAAATATTGGTTTTAATCTCATAATGTACTCTAATATTTATTCAATATTACCCTTTTCTTCATATGTTAACGATCAAGATAACACTGCGTTTATATGATATATATTATATATTTATATTTATATATAATGATATTTTTATTTATATAATTTGGGTACGGATAAGGGTTTTAAAAATGAATTATTAATTATTAATACAATCTGTTTAATCTGTTTACTTACTATATTAATCAAAATACGTAAAATAAGTACAAACAAGTACTATATAGTACTGGTATGTTTTTCGGAATATATTTTGCATGTTCCCTTCCCACTTTTATTAAATGTTCATGAATACTCGTAGTATATTTAGTTAGTAGTGCATAAGTGTGTGCATTTTTACGCAAGGTTGCAAATATATATTTTTTCAGCATTAAAACAAATATTTGCAGCGTGATGCTAATATACTCTGAGACGTGAGATTGTTCGATATGGGTATATGATAAAATTAATACGGTATACTCAAAAATGATGTTTAACATTTTTTTATTATTTTAGACGTGACAGTTGGCCACTATGCCGGGTATATAATGACCTGCAAGTACAGAACTAATCTCAGTTCCACAATCACCACTCAAACAAGATGAAGGTCTCTCGATTGAGCTGGAGCTCTACCCTCGTTGCATTATTGCTATTGCAGGTATGTGTTTTAAATAATTTATGAAATGCTTAAGGTATCAATATATAATGCACACTTTTATACATATTACAAATAATATTTGATAACAGTTGACATTAAATGTTGTTAAAGGGAAGTCAGTCTGCTTGCATACGTTGCCCGTGTGAGTGTAATCCACCGTCACTACCTGCACCGTGCAACCCACTACCGCCACCACCTTGCGACCCGATTCCACCACCACCAGTACCTCCTCCTTGCCAGCCACTACCACCACCACCGCCTCCACCTTGCCAGCCACTTCCACCACCACCACCACCTTGCCATCCACCTCCACCACCACCGCCTCCTTGCCAGCCACTTCCGCCACCACCTCCTCCATGCCAGCCACTTCCACCACCACCTCCACCTTGCCAGCCACTTCCACCACCACCGCCTCCTTGCCAGCCACTTCCATCACCACCTCCACCTTGCCAGCCACTTCCACCACCACCGCCTCCTTGCCAGCCACTTCCACCACCACCACCTCCATGTGAGCCACTTCCACCACCGCCACCCCCACCTTGCCAGCCACTTCCACCACCACCTCCTCCTTGCCAGCCACTTCCACCACCACCTCCTTGCCAGCCACTGCCACCACCACTTCCACTTTGCAAGCCACTTCCACCACCACCTCCACCTTGCAAGCCACTTCCACCACCCCCTCCACCTTGCCAACCTCTTCCACCACCGCCCCCACCTTGCAAACCCCTTCCACCACCCCCACCTCCTTGCCTACCTCCACCTACACCTTGCAACCAACCACCAGTGTGTATTCCTTGTGCGTGTTGAACTTAATGTAATTGCTTTTAAATGAAATCTGTTTTATGAAAAATCTTGTATCAAAATATTTTGATATAAAACTCATTTTAACTCAATTTCAATTGTTATTTTTATTTATTTGCTTTAATAAATCGGGTAAATAACCTTTTCGTAATATTTTTTTTTAAAACCACCAAAAATCAAAATTTAGTTTAAAAAATAATTATAATAAATTTCTATAAAATTTGTGGCGTTTGGTGACTTGAAGGATGTCGTACTATTATGAGAGGGTAGGTAATGATAATATGACGCAATTTAAAATATAATACATATCTCTAATGGAATATTTAATTCGGCAGTTAGACAAGCCCCTGGTCGTCTAATCTGCGACATCAATCTACTTTTCAGTCTGTCAGCGCCATCCTTCTGTGTCTGACGTCATCACCCCCTCCCCTGCCCACCCTGGGCAGGGGGAGGGGGTAGGTATTATCCACTATGCCGAGCACCTAGTACCGAGTACTTAGACATTGCGGGCTAATGTTGGGAGTTTTTAATAGCTAGCATTATTCAGGGTACAGGAATCAGAAGCGAATGCAAAAGTATTGGAATATGTGACAATACTGGGCTCTTGTAAGATCAGTAATATAAAAAAAACACACATACACAAAGTATTATATCTTCATCTAACCCTTATCCGCTTTCAATGGTGCATAGGGCACTGCATCTTCAATACGCAGTGTTATATTGGGCGTTACTTAAGGCAAGTTGATCACTCGTTCGCTTCAGGGTAATATTAAATAAATATTAGAGTGTAAAATCACTAATATTTACTTTCACCCTCTCCTGGGATTGAACCCGGGACCTCCAGCGCGGTAGCTAAACACGCCAACCATTACACCACGGAGGCGGACTTAGCTGAAATAAATGGTTGTAAACCATCTTCGTAATATTTAAAAAATTCTTTTCGAATTGGAGAAAAAATATTTTGCATATTAAAAGCTTTGTTAACTTTTTGGTATGGTATTATAACACTATCCCTATCATTTATCGTTCATTTTGTGTAATACTTACCACTCTAAATTAAATTAATTTAATTTATATTTGGAGCACTAACTTTGTGATTTTCCATTTTATAATTAAAATGTAACTTTGTTTTGTTTTGTTTGTTTTTAAAATGTAAATTTGTAGTGATTTTAAAACAAAGTTACATTTTAATTAAAATTTTATTTGTGTAATAATACAAAGTGAACGATGAATGATAAGGAGAGTGTTGGGAAAAAAATGACTACAACCTTTCGTTTTAAAATAATTTGAAACATCTTTCGGAGAATTCCAAATATTAGAGGCCCATATTTCAAGTACATACATATATATTTTATATTTATTTTATTTATTTCATAAATATATGGATACATTCATAGATACATATATATTTCATAAATACATTTATTATATTATCGATAAAATTAAGAAAGGTGTGTTGAGATGGTTTGGACATGTAGAACGAATGAGTGAGGAAAGAACGGTAAAACAAATTTATGAAGCGAATGTTAGCGGGAAAAGAAGCAGAGGAAGACCGAGAAAAACATGGCACGATCAGGTATGCCAAATACTTGAAAGTGGTCAGGTTAGGAGTCGTAACAATCGGCGGGTATGTATGAGGAGATGCATGAACGTGGAAGAGCCGAAGAATGTTTGCAAGGACAGAGTGGTGTGGCGCTCTATTCTCTCTGCTTACCCCTGCGGGGAAGCGGCGTGATGGTTAGTTTTTTTTTACATTTATTATATGTATTACGGCTCTTAAGGCATGGCTAACATGTTAATACAATTTTTATATATATTTTTATTTTTTTTTATTTGTTTTTTTTTTAATTATTAGATTATAAACATACAGGAGATACAATAATAATTTACAGCATAAAGGTTTTACAATAGAATAATTACACCTGGACTTTAATTAAATCACTTTCTACCTTGTCCCTTCCAATATACATATTACAATTTTTTTATTTTATATTGAAAGTACCTTTAGAAGGTATTTTACATGTCAAACTATCAAAATATACTTTTCGTCCAAACTGTTAGTTTTGTATTTGTGGCGCTTATTGCGCGCCGCTTTCAGTTTCCTAATTCCACGGAGTTATGCGGACGTGGAAGATGTCCTTTGTACAGTAAGAAATATAGTCGATCATTTGTACGGAACACTGCTGGCTACTGCGGCGGGGAGATGCGGTCCCGTCTGCTGCAGAGAGGACACTTTGCCACACAATTATTCAACAAGATTGCCTTGAAAAATTATTCTACGCTAGTTGGGAACTCACCTAACGTCTAGAGACCAATATTTATTCTTCCTTTCATACAAAATCATATTTGTTTCTTGCGTATATTAAAATACATAGTTCATATTGCAGAAGGTTTCGCGTAGCGGCTCATTGAAAAGTTAAAAGTACATCCCATTTCTTTTCACCATGAGCTGATTCCAAGACATTGGTGTAATACACGTTTTTGTTTGTTATTTTTCTTTTATTATATACATTGCAATAATATTTGTATGTACAACAGTATAAATAAATACCGTCACAATGCAATTTATCACTCGTTAATCTTGCACTATAAGCTGATTCTAAGATATTGATATTGGTGTAATATACACGTTTTTTTCTTTGGGATACATTGTAATGATATTTATTTATACGATAGTATAAATAAGTACCATTATACTGCAATTTGTCACTCGTAAACCTGTTTATCATAGTTATCCGACGTATTAAAGCATTAAAAACAGTCAATGAATATCAAATAAAGAATTCATTAACATGTTTTGAATATTGAAAGCATTAACATTGTGGATCATATTGATATATTATTTCGAGAAATAAAAATGCTTTGTGTTTTGATCCACTCACATTCTTATCAACCAACTAGTTTCGGCAACAACCTGTTGCCCTCTTCAGGGTTTAATTTATGACGAGGGCAACAGGTTGTTGCCGAAATTAGTTGGTTAATAAAAATGTGAGTGGATCAAAACACAAGGCATTTTTATTTCTCGAAATAATATAATTCATTAACATTTTTCTAGTTTATGTGTCGGGCAAAATTAAAAGAGCGGAACAAAGAGAGTTTTAAAAAGGGACACCTTTAAAAAAACATTCTTCTTATTTGAAAAAGTCCAGACTAAAATTTTATAAAGGTAATCAGACATATTCGATATTTTTAAAGGATCTTTCGACTTGCGATGAAGAAAAAAAGGAGTAATTTGGATTCATTGCAAAGTAAAAACAATTATTTTAATTTGTTGTGTTATCTGTGTGTAATGAACGGGTTTCGCCGTTACCGATGTCGTTCGGGCGATGATGTTCTCAAGACGCATCTGAAGGTAATCGTGAGATCATTTCCCGCTAGAGGTAGTGGCGGCATCTCCTTTCTCGAGGGTGGGGTTTACTGCAGGGGCGGTCTTTTAAAAGAAAAATAAGGACCCTTTTGGGCTATTTTACGGTCATTTCTACCCGCAGACAAAACATTCCCACTCGCAGGATTGCCCAGGAGTCACCAATCTATCGAATGTGTGAAAAGAATTACATTTTTTATTATCAAAAAAATGGTATATAGTATTAATCATAATAGATCAATAAGAAATTTAGTGATCTCGGAAACTCACTCGAAGGTTTAGAGATACATATCGTGGGTATACTGGCAAAAAACGTTAATTCTAAAATCCCTGTTACTTAAATCTTTTAGCCTGAATAAATACCCGCTATTAAACTTAAAGTTGAATTTACTTTTAAAACCATAAATATGACATTTTCAACTACTTAGTGTATTTTGTTAGTTTTCAGAATGTTGAAAACGTTATAATACTGCATCATAAAGTCAAAATTGTATATTTTCAAGTTTTTTGCCAGGATATATGGATATGAAAAAAAAAACAAACCCCCGAACACACCTTAAGCAAAAGCAAAAGTTTTGTTTATCCGGATTATCGTGATCGGTTTATCGTAGTTTTCTGTGCTTTTCTCATAAAAATCCTGAATCACTCTTAATCCCAACATAGAAAATAAAGATAGAAAATAAGGACTAACCTTTTCAAGCAAGATAAATATTAAGAACCACTTGAAAAGACTGCTTTTCAAATATTGTTCATAATATTTTTTGAGACAAAACTTGAAATGTATAAAGGGAGTGTCTGCTTTTTTGACGTTTTTATTTATTTATATAATTTAATATAATGATAGAAAAAGGTTGGTTGCACCAGGGTAACATAAAAATCAATGTTCACTATCGTAAACCGGCGATGTGTTGTGACTTGTTACAGCTCTTACGAACAGAAGCGACATCGAGACTATTTGAATAAAAAATGTTTTAAAATGTCGACATTTTTAACATTCCTTCTCATAAAACTGTGAGAAATGCAAAATAAATCCTGTTGAAAAGGGCAATCTAGTATTTTCTTAGATGGAATGTAAAAATGTGAAAAATTCGTCAAAATAGATTATTTTAGCCGATTGCCTGAAAGAGGAAACATAATAGGTATGGTGTATAAACGGAGAAATCCGAATAAATGTGAGGAAGACAATTGATAATGCCATGGATAATTTTAAGAAAGGGGTAAAAAAGTACACACATAATTTATCCGATACTTGTCTAACATTCAAATAACTAAATTTTGCTTAATTCAAAGCAAATTTGTGACTGGGATTTTAACCTGTATATTTCATAGATTAACTATTTTTATAAAATTGGATTTACAAATTCGTAGTTATTATTAATATTTTTATTCCTAAAGAAAATATAAATTTAGTGGATGGCGTTGAAGGGAGCATTGAAATATCTGTTTCATATTTTGAATATTGAAAGCATTAACTTTGTGGATCATATTGATATATTATAATAATATATATGTAATAAATGTAACCCTGAAGAGGGCAACAGGTTGTTGCCGAAACTAGTTGGTTAATAAAAATGTGAGTGGATCAGAACACAAAGTATTTTTATTTCTCGAAATAATATATCTGTTTCAATTTAAATATGTTCAAATCAAATGAACAGTGTATTTTTCTAACTGATAATTTTATTCAAATCTTACAATAACAGAAAATATACTTGATATATTAGATTTTTTTAATGATATCTATTTTCTCTAGTTGCGTCTTTCGTTCTTGTGCTCTTTGTTATGGTGTTGAGTGTCACTATTTATGTCATCCATAAACAATCTAGTCGAGTACTTTGCTTGTCCGCTCGTTTTCTTTCCTCTAGAATGAATTAGTACTGTGCAATTTGAGCTCTTGAATCTCTGGTAGACCTTAAACGTCACCTGAGTTGACCAGCATAGACACCGCTTGTATACGGAGTGCTAAAAACGTAAAATAATATTAAAATATAAACTCCCCTTGGGTCTATGGATACAGAATAGAAATACGTGAGTACACGTTTGTTATTTCAAGTTTGATGGGGCTAGGTATATAAAGTAGTTTATTATAATTTAAAGTATAGTGTATTAGGAAATCGTCAAAAAGTAGTTGGCGTAAATGAAGACGGCGTTAATGGAAAGAATACTGTACAGTATACAGTAAAATTCCGTCTTTCGTCCAAGATTCTTCAACTAAATTTAACATTTTTTAAAATTTTTCTTAAATTTAAGTTGCATTTAGACAGATACACGAATTGCAAACGTAATTTTTAAATAATATTAAAGTTAATCATGACATATTTAAGTGTGTGTATCTTATCTTCATACTATAATTATTTTGAACCAAGTCTCTCATGAAACGAAGTTGATTTGGGGGTTATTCAGAGTCCTATTATGGAACTGATCCGGGTAATCTTTGGGAGCTAAATATCGAGTTCCTTATCTTAAAATACTAATATTCAGCTACCAAAAACCTTCATCTAGCATGCCAGGACTCAGAATACACGCTCATTTCAACATTGCTCCATGGGTGATATATAGATATTGTTGAAATAATTTATTCTAGCTATTATTACATTAACATGATATCGATAAGGATCTAAACATGGCTCTTTACATCCTTTTGAAGAAAAAAAAAAAGAATATGGAAGTCTGGGCATTTGCGGGGCTTACGACCGTCATAGGCTGGTTTAAGTGATCACTTTACACACGTGTAAAATTCACCAATTCTACCCATTATTGACAACCACACTACTCAAATTCTTGGAAGTTCTATATATATGAACCAATTTAGAAACCTTGTTCATAAATCACTAGAACTTCACTAGAGACATCTATTGGTGAGATGTAAAGAAGCTTTTTACTAAGCAGAAACTCTTATATTAGTATGTGAAGTCCGAATCCTGGATTATAATCACACACATGAGAAACGCCAGAAAATACCATTTTCATTTTTATTATTTAAGCTTATAATTTCTTATATTCTTCTTCATCTTTGATGAGATGTCAAAAAATAATATGAAAATAACTTCTGTAATTGGAGATAATCCAGATTTTGTGAACAAGTATTTGGACACACTCAAAATGTTGTATATACTAATATTCAGCTACCAAAAACCTTCATATAGCATGCCAGGACTCAGAATACACGCTCATTTCAACATTGCTCCATGGGTGATACGATTCATACCGATTCTATGTACTATGACGATATTGTTGAAATAATTTATTCTAGCTATTACTACATATACATGATATCGATAAGGATCTAAACATGGCTCTTTACATCCTTTTGAAGATATAAAAAAATAATTTAGAAGTGCCCTAAATTCTAAATAGTATCACGCACAGGATTGGGGTATTTAAATTGTAAAAAGATCTAAATGGCTGGGAGGGAGGAACTCGGGAACTCGGGTTCGAGGCCTTGCTCGGTACAACTATTTTAGGGAAGGGAGAATATAATCAGTTTCGAGACCCCAATTAAATGAAACGACAATAAGCATTTCTGGACCCTTGCGCCTCGGCGGCTCTCAAACTTTCGAACGGTTGCACCGCCCAACGAAGATAAGCGGGAATTCGTAGGTAGCTTCGCTTATTGAATTGCTAATTATTATACATAATTAATATGTAATTGCATTCATGTGTAATATATGTATAATTCGTAAAATATAATTAGCGATCAAGTTGATCATGAGAAGGTACTTAATGCACTATTTAGTTGTGAATTTAGGCAAAGGGAATAAAGTTTTCATTTTAAATACTTACGTGTTAAAATGATCTGTGTTAAATGAAATCAAAATATGACGCCAAAAGTCATTGTGTTTATGAAATAATCTATATTTTATTACTTTGTTCCAGAAATATTGTTACTTTTTTTAACCATTAACTCCAAAATAAATTACATAGTTTTTGAACCTAAATAAATTATTAATTAATGTTTTACTTAGTAAATACCACTTTTTCTTAAAATCTACTGTGACACGTGTTTCGATGCATTCCGCATTATTTTCAAACACCGTATTGTTTGAAAATGATGCGGAATGCATCGAAACACGTGTCACAGTATATTTTAATAAATAGTGGTATTTACTAAGTAAAACATTAATTAAAAATGGATAGATTTTACCACAAAGTGACTGCCGAATCAATTAATGAAACTAAATCAATTAACTTATAAAAGTAGAAAACATTGTATTTGTGTACATTGTACATTTCTTACATCCATTTCAGACATTTCAGAAATCATTAATTTCATGTTTATTATTTTTTTCGGCTTGAACTGTTTCTTTTCATAAAATCGAAATGTTGTTTTTATTGGTAAAAATATAGGTCTCTCTGGTTGGGAAGCCCAGTACAGGGACTCATTTGGAAGGCCCAGAAAAGGGCACATGGGCACAATACAATAATTTCCGTGACGATTTGTTGGTAGTCAACTCGCGGCATAATAGCCCAGTGGGTACAGTGTACGGGGAGCATAAAGGAAACGCAGTTCAATGCGGTAATTTGATAAGGTTAATAAATAAGGAGGCAGAAACGCGATGTTTTGTGCCGGGGACCGGTTTTGCTTTGAGGCATCGTCGATTCACATAAAAGTGAAATCTAAGGAATGTGCGGTTTTGTCTGCCTAATAGCTTATATCGAATCTTTCAAAGATGCCTTTTCTTAGAAAAAATATTCCGTGTGGTACAACGAGTCGCGCTTCAAGCATCGGGAGTCTTTTTCATGCATTTTAATCGTAGCGGGAATGTTCACGAAAATCAAATATAATCATTATGTTACTCATTATTCTAATCAAATTAATTGTAAGTATGGATATTATGTATTCATAGACGGGCCAAGAAGAACTAGAAAGAATAGCGAGAAAAGCGAAGGAAAGTTGAATACCTGGGACATACGCTAAAAGAATAAATCCTGGCTCTCTACGTTGATAAGGAAGTCAAACGGGATTCAATGAATTTAAGATATCTTTTCTTTGTGAGAGATCCTTCTAAATATGAAAATATGTTCTTCAAACCCTTATCCGCACACCAGTGGTGCATAGGGGACTGCATCATATAAACACAGTGTTATCTCGATCGTTAACACATAAAGGAAAGGTGATTAGCCCTCATCTTCAGGTACCAGTCCAGGGTAATATTGAAGTATGGCGTCTAATTTTTAGTAATTGGCTACGCACAAAACGAAGAAGAATATTAAATATTGAATATCAAACCAAAAATGTTACGAAACACAGTGTGTTATAAATATTGGAATACAACTAGGAAAAATATTTGAGAACATTTATAAAGGTGATTTTATTTTATTTATTGTTTCGGCATTAACTTTGTGGTAAGACATGTTACAATGATTAAAGAAAACACTTGTTTTTTACCACTTGAGTTTTATTATAAACTACATGTTTCAGAAGTTAAACTTCCATCATTCAGGTCTGTATAATAACAAAAATAATAATATAGTTATTATACAGACCTGAATGATGGAAGTTTAACATGTAGTCTATAATAAAACTCAAGTGGTAAAAAACAGGTGTTTTCTTTAATCATTGTAAGGTGATTTTAAGTAGAAGTAAGTAAATCTTAAACAAAAATGTAAATAAAGTTGCTGTCTTATCAACCAATAAAATAAAATAATTTTGTTTCGCTTAGGGCGGCATTTTTACCGTAAAAACAATAGGCACCTAGTTTAAAAAATATGATAACGTGATTATATCTGTCAACAAAAAATTAAATGTAAAATTTTACATTGAAACATAAATTTTATTTTATGATAATGAATGTAATACTTTGTAAAGAATTTAAAAGATTAAATCTAGACAAACAGGTTTCTCCTGTATTTTATATTTATAATCCATATACTCAATCTAACGTGTTGATGCAAATATTATTCGTATCAAATTCATAATAAATATCGTGTATTATTAAATCTCAATAAATTGAATTAATTTATACGTTGCATACATTAAGGCTTTTATATTTTTTTAAATTTATTTATATTTGAATCGTATTTAAACTTGAGGCAGTAGTTGCAGAGGTATATAAGGTTTATTGTAACTGCAGACAGTTGGTATAATTCCGTATTGAATTGTTGGGTAATGTATCCAAAATAAAACACGGTTTTTGTTGGATTGAATTGTCATAAGAAGACGAAACGCATCACGTATTAAAATATACATAAATAAATGTAGAATTCAATCCAACAAAAACCGTGTTTTATTTTGGATGTATATTAGGTTTTCTGAATTTTGAATTCCATAATATTTTTCCTTCTTTTGCGTAATTTATATCAAATGGCATATTTTGAACATATGGGGATGCCAGATTTAGGGATTTGAGACGATTTTAAGAACTGTTAGGGCCATCGTTTGATTAACTGGTTAGAAGTATTAATTTTTTTTATCAAAACGTAATTTTAAACTTCAGTATCAATTCGCTGGTCAGTGTGAATATTACTTACTGATCATTTATCTAAATGAAATCATCAGAAATCTATAGAAAACAGCTGTAGGTATATACTTGAATGTACAAAAACATAAATCATTATTAAGTGCATTGCAAAATAGTCATTATAAATAAGGGAAAAGGAGTGTATTTTTTCTATACACATCAAATGTTCCTGTTGCTTTGTGGCGTTAGTTAAAGTACTAACTAGTTAAGATTGCCATGTTAAATCCTTATATTCTTCAAATAAATGGACGATATATAGTAAAAACAAATTGATTTTCATTGCTCAGTTTATTTTACAGTTGAAAATGCAGTCTAACGAGTGAATGGAACAATGAGAGGACTAATTATGTATTTTGATTGTTATTATACCGTACATCGTATAGCGTGCGGTGCACAATGTATGGCATATCGCCGTATAGGGTTAGCAATGTAACAACCCTTTTTTATTTAGTTTAATAGTCGGGATGTCCCCTTTCTAGAAATTACTACTTCGGTAATGCTGACCGACCGACAAAAAGTCTGTAATTTTGCCGATGCGTTTTGATGCGCCGCCGACTGCATTTCAAAGGGCGGCTCGTTATCATACAATGATTTTTTTTGCATCACGGTCCTGTCCTTAATTTTTTATTATTATTTTTAATTGGTATTATAAGGTTGAGTTTTGACCATTGATCGGTTATCGTCGTTAACGACATCATTAGACATTGGGACACCTAATTAAGGGGAAAGTTGAAAATCATATTTGTATAAATATTATGGAATATATACAAATGTAATGAATCATGCTTTTCATAAGTTTTCTATTTTAATATTGTTATTTTGACGAAAAAAAACATGCCACAATACTAACGGATTTGATTGGACATAATTTTTTATTGAAGTCACCAGAAGAGTGAATCCCACAGGACCTATGAAGGAACCACGGATATCAGAGAGAATCTCTATGAGGTTTGAGATGATATTATTTCGAACAAAAACTTATTTTTTCAATGCAAATAAGGTGTTTTTAAGAAAAATTCAATTACGCAATTAAGTTGCGACTTTACTGGACATGATAAGAGATGGATAAAAATCAGACCACAAAATGTACTCCGAAGTTTAGTAGATAATCTAAACCTAGTATATTATAAACACAGTAATGAAAAGGGAATACATTATCATTCAGATCCAAAAATTGACTATTAAACCTACTGTGATCGAAGAGAAATTGGGTAATTTCATGAACGAGGATAATCGAAGGGAAGTTAGGCGCTGACGCATAGAAATAAGAATTTATAAATTGACCACTTGCAGTGACTAATTACCGTGTGTCAAGAAGTGCATTACAATGAAGAGATTCGACAGTCATGCGAGACATCGTTTAGTTGGATGGAGGCAAGTTCACCAGTCAATCCTAGTTGTAATTGAAAATCTTTTTAAAAATATTTTGTTCCAAATACTTGTTCACAAATCTGGATTATCTCTAATTAGGAGTGATTTTTGACACGTGAACAAAGATGAAGAAGGATATGGAAGTCTTGGCATTTACAGGGCTTACCACCGTCATAGGCTGGTTAAGTGATGGCTAGAATTGGTGAGTGTTACACGTGTATAAAGTGATGGGTAGAATCGGTGAATGTTACACTTGTGTAAATTTATTGGTAGAATTGGTGAATGTTACACGTGTGTAGAGTGATCATTCAAACCAGCATACGACGGTCGTATGCCCTGTAAATGTCCAGACTTCTATTAATTTCTTTATCTATGTTGAGATGTCAAAAATAATGTAAGAATATCTTTTATTACAATGGAAACGCGCACCGCCTCTGGTTCGCCAGCATCCCCAAACCATCGAAGGCTTCGACGGAGCTTTGCTCTCTTCAACACTTCAGTTTACCGCCGACCGCCGCGGAGGTAATACGAACACGTCCTCGAGAACTACAGCCTTCCAATGTACCAAGATACAACATTATTTACCTGTTGTGAGCTCCAGTACAGTTGTTATTATTACTTTGTCGATCTTCGCTAAAACATCGAAGTTCAATCGCACAATCACCGTATGAAACACCGAAACAACACATAAATTTATCATGTTTTGTTAAACTTTTCACCTCGATATTAACGTGAATCGCGAACAAAATACAACAATAATATTGTGATCTCTTTATGTGTTGATAATCGCTCGTTATAACCAATGTTCAGCTAAACTTATCTCATAGTTCAATCACTCAGTTTTGACTTGTTATTTTATTGTATTTGTGTTTCTTTAATTCGTAGTGTATTAAGTAAAAATATGTTTTAATCTACGTTTTACATTTTGGATATATTAAGATATATGTGTAAAAATGTGAAGTGATAAAATTATGTTCTCTTAAGTCAATTGCACTGCAAAGGTGAGATTTAATTCATTTTGTTAATTAGTTATTTATTATGATTTGCTCTACTCGTACAATGGCATCACATTTGAGTAACGTGCGAGTGTTCCTGGGTTCGATTATCCGCTTGTTAAACATTTTTTAATAATTTTTATATATTTTTATATTGATTATAATATTTTTACAATCGGTCGTAGGCTGGAATTGTACGAACAGTGCTTACAATTGCTATTCTTTACTACGAAGCGGTGTTATCTTGATAGTCAATTACACGAAGACCAGGCGTTCAGACAGTTTAGGGTGATATTTTATAAATTTTAAGAAAAATCAAGTCTATTTATTTTGACACTCTTGGAAATCGAGCCCGAGACCTTCAGCATTATAGCCAAATGCATCAACCAGGACGCTAGGGAGAATTGTAACGTTTGAAAATTAAAAATCAATATTACATTGCATCAATTAAATGTAGTGTCATTTGCTCCGTTTTGGGACAGACACAATAATAGATAAAATAAATTTGTCTCATTTTAACTTTGCTAATTTATAGTGAAGTGGTTAGCAGGTTTGACAAAAAATAATGCTGCCTTTTTATAATGCAGTGCCCTAGGGACCATTGGGTTTCGATTAGGGGAAAAAGAAGAAAAAAATCATAACATCGCGAGTTATTGAGTTTTTAATTAAGGTTTCCTTAGAAGGATTTCGAAATGCATTTATTTAGAATTTACGGCGACTGTTAGTAGCTATAAAGAACATCTCTGACATCCTCTTTGTAGGAAGAGAAACATATTGTATTATTTTATTATATTTTATAAACACAGGTATATTATTAATATTTTACGTTACTATAATGTTAAAGTATTAGTTTGTCGTCGGGCGTACCCGAGACTATAATCTTATTCAAGGAATTATATAGGGCAGACCGCACAGTAAACGGCCACTGTCAGTAACTGTGTATATTTAAAAAAAAAAAGGTATTATGTTGCTAGATTGCTTACCTTAATCGTTAGAGTAATAAATCTGAGGCAGACACTTATTTTTCTAAATATAATTCCATAATCCGTATCGTGTTAAAGAATTCTTGAATGTTCTAAATTAAAACATGGAACTGTCAAAGGAAGGATGAAAGCAGAGTGAACGCTGTTGTAATGCGCTCCCTCAGATAAATGCGTTAAAATCATTGTGTGACAGATTTAAAAACTAGAGTAGTAGAAGTATTGTGTTGAAAACGGATACAAAAAATTTAAGCTTTTATATCAACAATTAAAAAGCCAATATGGAAGACATGATAAAATACCTTGCGCAGTGTTAATGACAGTGCCAGTAACTCGACAATTTACCCTATGTAATGTTTATTGGGAACACAACCATAATTGTCTTCCATACAGTTTTCGGGAAACCCGATTTACCCATTAATATAATACAGTCCAATTTAGGTACCTATCTACTTTAAAAAATGCTAATATATGTTGGATATATTTACTCTGGTCGATTTCAAAGGATACCTAAACATTTATGTAAATTTGCACGCATAAAAATATATGAGAATCTCTCGTGCATAAGAAACCAATGTTTTATTTTAATACTCTTTTTGTAGATTAAAAAAACAGCGCTAAATAAAAACATACGTGTTTTTGTTTGTAAAAAGTGGTTAAAATATGGGAGTTTTTATTCATGAAATGAATACATTTATGAAATACGAAAATGTAATAATATCTCTATAATGGAATTTTACAATATTTCTTTAATAAATTATTATTTCAGTTACTTATCAGTCAAAAGCCAGACAATCATAGATATTATGGCCTAAATTCGCGATTCTATTTTTATTTATAATTTGCTTTTAAAATGATTTATATTTCGTATTTTATTTTATAAATTTCAGGAATCTATTTCATTAAAGTAGACCCACAAAGACGCCTGATACAGTTGTCAGTGGAGTTCTGTTTTATATATTATTTTCATCTGATAATAATAAAACATAACATATATACACAACTATTTGTTTAGTTTCTGTATATCACTATTATTATTTTATTGATAGCGCTTTTATACACATTTTTATTATTTATTGACTAAATGAATAATTGAAGCAGGTTATACAGCTTTATTGACAGATTCCTTTGACCAAATGTTACATATATTCACTGAAATATTAATTGAATTTTATAAAATACACATTTGGAGTTATTATTTCTCTGATTTCATTAACCTGATAATTGCTTCTTTTATTACTTATTTGAGAAAGTGGATTTTAAGAAAATTAAAAATTCATACAATTATGTTAATAAATACAATATATGTATGTTAAATAATTTCAATCACAGCGGGTATTTAAAAAGATTAAGATAAATTTCAAATTCGCAGCTACACAGATTTGAAAGTAGCATAAATCAAAATGTACATGATTTAACCAAATTTAAACTGTAATTTAGTAGTAACGGAGCATATTTACATAAACAGAAATTAGTACATGACGAGATATAAATCTCGGGAGACGAAACATTGTTACTTGTTACTTGTTACCTGTAAACCTTATCTTAACTGCGATGTGTTGAGTGGGTTATCTTGTGGGCCATGTGGGAATTTTTATATCTTTCCTTGATAAAATCAACATTCTGTGGGTGCTTAGATTTATGATAAACTCTACCAAGACGGGCTTTTCGGAATTAAATAAAAAGCTTTTAAAATATACTTAAATGTCTCATACTTCTTAACCTTATGTTCATAAATTGACATAGGAGCCAATAAGTATAGTACATTTACCACCATGTAGGTACTAAGAAATGTATATTTTTATTTCTCGATGGAATAAGAATTCCGCATTAATTTTGTCAAAGGTCGGTTAAGAAATTATAGCTTAGTTATATACTTTTTTGTACTACTAGGTCAACACTAGTTTTGCAGGATTATTGACTAAACATAATTTAACAATTTTGTTTAACTACGTACTGTAAAATAACATGTTTCAACATTGATATATGTACATATGTACATATATCATAAATAGTATATATGTGCATTTTTTTAGGTTTATATGTAAAAAATTGTGATACGGTAAATTATTTAAAAAATACACAAAAAATCAGAAAACTAATATGTGCTAACTTAACTGGCAGAGATATTAATGTTGCTTATTCAGACAGTATTTTCTTAGTGTTTAAATACGACACTTTTAGCATTTGAATATTTGTCTAATAAAAGGTCAGATAAATTCACGTATTACATAAGTATTACATCATAAGTATTGCTGATTGCATTAGTAGTGTCAATAACTTTGGGGTGTCAACAATACCCGCTTACCCTGTGGAATTATACTACCATAATAGTAAGTAATGTAAATCTTTTAATTTTTTTTACAAACGAAGACTGAGAAAACAATACAACATAAAATCATCATATCGCATGAAAAGAATAACGGTATCGCGTCAAGATTCCAATCGATGGAGATTTTTTTTCTCTAGTTGAATATGTCACTTTATTTTATGACCAATTGGTAACAATAAACTTTAAATGTCAATTATATCATCTCCATTCTGACAAATGTCACTATTTGTTTGATGATTTGCTGATATTTGTTTGTGCATAATTTAAATGAAATACAAAATATTTAAATAGCGGTTTTTCTCAAAGATTACAGTAAGGTCCATATTTACGTCATACTTAAAGAAATGGTGTTTGGCGACAAAGCAAGGTTAGAATTACAACTTTGATTGAATATTGCTATGTACACGGAGTGCCTAAGTGATTAGTTGCAAAAAAAATCCGTAATTTATTTTGGTTTCTGGTCGCCAAAAATCCGTGTTCGCTAAATCTTTTTCTCATCTACGTGAAATATAATAGCAATAAACAGATAACAGTAACAGTTTTAAAAAGGTAGGTTACCAAAATATTGTTTTACGAGTGTTTTCGACAAAACCTACCATTTTCTAGTCCTTGGAAGTCCTTCGAAGTCCTTGGATAGGGTTGCCCCATTCACAAATACGTGGAAATCAAGTGCGCCGAAATGTCGAATCTTTACAAACAATAAAATAAAATTCATTAAATTACTTACTGAGAATTGTAATTCGCAAAAGGATGTAATAATTTAAAACTTTAATATTTATATAATATATTATTTAATGAAACTCCATTGTACGAGTAGGTATCTCAATATATAATATTAAAAAAAACTAACTAACTAACTAACCATCACGCCGCTTCCCCGCAGGGGTAGGCAGAGAGAATAGAGCGCCACACCACTCTGTCCTTGCAAACATTCTTCGTCTCTTCCACGTTCATGCATCTCCTCATACATACCCGCCGATTGTTACGACTCCTAAGCTGACCACTTTCGAGTATTTGGCATACCCGATCATGCCATGTTTTCCTCGGTCTTCCTCTGCTTCTTTTCCCACTAACATTCACCTCATAAATTTGTTTTACCGTTCTTTCCTCACTCATTCGTTCTACATGTCCAAACCATCTCAACACACCTTTCTTAATTTTATCGATAATGCTTATCTCAGCTTTGCATTCCTTCCTTATTTCACTATTCGCACATCTATCATACATCGTTTTGTCACACATTCTTCTGAGAGATCGCATTTCGACTGCATTCAGTCTACTTTCATCCTTCTTTTGCCAACTCCATGTTTCACTTCCACACATTAGAGTTGGAGCCAGGATTCCGTTGTGCACTGCCAGTTTAGCTTCCGTTCAGTTTATTTAGTATAAAAAGTTTTAATAATATAATATTTAATATATAATATTAAAACTTTTTATAAGAAATAACTTATTCCAGTTATTGAATTAAACTATTTTATCGTTTTAAATTATGAAATTCAATTGGAGATATTGTATCTAAGACAGATTTAAGGTCCACGTAATTTATTGACTTTCGTGACAATGGTTTCGTCTTCTGAGGGCATTTTCTCAGCTTGTTAACTCAAAGAGTTGTACACCATATAAAAATATAACTCATACTATATTTTCACAAATATCATGTGAATCCGAAAAGATGTACTCAAAGGGTGACGGGTTTTTGATGTCTTTTTATACTCTCAGCGTTGCGCGCTGTTGTACTTATGACATTTTTTTAAAAACTCAAATCATAATTCAATAGATGTGGTGCGAGTAGAAAAGGATTGATATTTTGGTGATATTTG
Organism: Brachycentrus maculatus; assembly: GCF_059751285.1. Lineage (NCBI taxonomy): Eukaryota > Metazoa > Arthropoda > Insecta > Trichoptera > Brachycentridae > Brachycentrus > Brachycentrus maculatus. Next base: position 303,749 of record NW_028280973.1, read on the forward strand.
ACGACGGGAACATTTTAAATTCCATATTCTATCATCCTCCGCAGTTGCGGTGCTAACATTCAATACGTGTTTTTCAGTATATGTAAATAGAAAATATATGAAAACAAAGATTTCGCGTAAAGATATCGAGATATTTCAAGAGAGACGAACTTCTTATCAAGTTTTTGAGAAGAAGGTATGAAAGTATTCATTATAATAAATAATTTATTTTTTATCTTATCATTTTAAACTCACGTATTTTTTTTATAGAATAAAATAACAACTACGTATTTTTTTCCACATGAATTTTATTTGACCAGGTTTCGTCGTAACCGACATCATCAGACTGGTGTCGGTTACGACGAAAATCGGTTTCTGGTCAAATAAAATTCATCTGGAAAAAATGGATAGTTTTCATTTTATTCTATAAAATGCAGTTCCACCAAGAAATGTCAGTACCTACTCAACATAAATGTAATAAAAATTATATATCAAGAATTCATTATCGATGCATGTATTGATAACTTTGAAGATCAAGACATCTATATTTTTTATCGGACTTGGTTCAACAAATCAAGAAAAAACTAAAGAGCAATACAGTGGGGTATCGAACCCAGGATCTCAACTCCGATGTATGGGTTACTGCCATTTAAGCGTTACTTTTTAAAAACAATATTTACTTTTGTTTTCGATAAGCTCATTATATTGGTAAAAGAAAAGATTGTGGCAACCTTGGTAGCGGTGGTAGTTTTGTTATAGTACCATTTCTCTCTCATCCCTCGGCAGGTAGAAGTGATTAGCGGCCATGAAGGGCGCTCACAAAGGAATAAACCTTTTCATTCTCCACCACCTCCGAGGGTGGTATTTAGAGCGTTATATCTACGTACATAAATAAACAGTGGATAAATATAACTTTATGAAGAGCGATTGCGGAACGTCAATTCTTTATCAATCTTCTGATTTTGCTCTCCTTAAAAATACTATGAATATCTACATATTTTATATTATATATAAGATTAATTTATATGTATCGGGATTTATATTTAAACGTATCCTAGTAGAACATCTACTTTATTTTATTTTCCAAATGCTCGGACGGTAGCTCACTTAAATACTCCTATACTAAGATTCCAAAACACTAGTAATGAATATGCCACCAATATAGATTTATACAATATATCGCTTCATAAATGTAAATTGGCATTAACAAATTTATTCCTGGCCCAGAGAATGTCACGTTTCGATTGAAAATTTAGTTTATTTATGTAATTGTTTACTTTCAATATAAAATTTAATTTTTATGGCATATTTATTTTTTATTTTTAGTTTTATTCTTTATATAACATTTATAACATGTGAGTAGTTTAAAACAACTTGATAAATTGATGTGTTATTTTATTCTTATTATGTGAATGGTACAATAGTACCGTATTTATCAAAAATAAATAAATAAATATTAATTTTACATTATATTGTCATTTATACGCAGAAAATTAACACTATCTTAATATTCTGCATATAAATGACAATATTTAAAGATTAGTTGTATGTCTCCTAAAATAAATGAAGAAACGGACAAATTAAGGCTGAGATCTCAAACGATCGAATTTAGAACGCGGACAGCAGCCCTAGATAGAGGTTAGACGTCATTCCGCACACGATTTTTTAAAATAGAATATTTAATATATTGGAATTTGTTTTTTTTTAGAAAACACAACGAATTAAAAAAAATACTCCTTACCTTTCATTAACTCCTTTCATTTCAAAACAATTTAGTTATTTTGAAGAAAAACATTTTTTTTCAATACAATAACGGCATTTCAAACAAAAAATTAAATTACGTCAAATGTTACCTGGGCTTAAAGAATTTTGAACGTTGCGATTTATCGTATGTTGAGCCTTAACTACCCATTTCTCTCAACAAACAAAATATGGAGAACGCCAGATACAAAGAATTCCTTTCGTATTACACTTTGTTTTTGTCAATTTTCTTATTTTTTATCTCCTATTTTGAGACAATCTCATTAACGGTTTCCGAAGTACTTAATGGCGGTATTTTGAATATTATCAATAAAAATCTTAACGCATTGTTTTTTGTTCTCGATTAAATTCACCTACCCTTTAAACAATATATTAAATAGATAGAGCGTTCGTAATTGTAGCCCTAAACTAGGATCCCTTGACGAGTATCGTAGGTAGGGCGGTACCTACAGAAACGCGATACCGGACAATAGGTACTACACACAGCTATAGAATGCACGCTAAAGGATACTTTATCGGAAGCTGTTTCCCAACGGGATCTGTCATCAAATACTCAAATTAAAGTATTTGCTGTCATCGTACGATTTCGATAGTAAGACAAAATATTTATTACACCTCCGTATGTTTTGATAAAAATGACACAAAAGATAAATAACGAGAAATGAAATAATAATTTTTGTACCAATATTTTAAAATATTTTTTAGACAATAACTAGATATAGAAAGGAGAGTGAATGGTGGGAACAGATGAATGTTGAGCTGAAATCAGTTGTAGCAAACAAAAGCCTAAAGGCGGAAGATAATCTAGTAGTACCTACATAACTTGGTAGCAATCTTGATGCATTGAAGTGAAGGAAAATAAGGATGAATGTACACTTAATGCAGTCAGAATGCGATCACTCAAAACGATGTATGATAGATGTTCTATTGGTGAAATCGAAAAGAATCTTGAGCTGCGATAAGCGCATATGATAAAATGAAGAAAGGCGCATTGAGATGGTTCGGACACGTGAAATGAATGTGTGAGGAATGAACGGAAAATCAAAAATATGAGGCGAATTTAGTTGTGAAATTATTTTTAAAGCAGAGGAAGTCTGAGAAAATATGGCACTATTAGATAGGTACATCAAACATTTGAAAGTGGACAGGTCAGGAGTCGGAACAAATGGCAGGGATGTACATATGTGTGAGGAGATGTATGAATGAAGAAAAGGCGAACAATGTTTGGAAGGACATAGTGGTGTGGGATTCTATTCTCCCCGGCTACCCTTGCGGAGAATATGATTAGTGATGATCAGTTAGTAAGTTATATTTGTATGATGTCTTTCTGAAAGTACATTTTAAAAATGTTTTCTGAACACCATATTATTTATTGATTTATTCTTATTTTTATAGAATCCGTATTTTTACGTAATTAGTCTATCAGATTTTATGAAGAGAATTTGCCCCATTTAGAATGTAATCCATCAAATATAATCTTTACCTCTGACATTATAATATATAATGTATATCTCACGAACATCATCCGAGTAATCGACACTTGTTTTTAATGAGCCCAGACCAAAAATTACGCATTAATATAATCGATGTATTTCAGGGACTAACGTTGTGATTTTTCCATTATATAGCTCGGCTGTCCAAACTTCAAACACAGTGAGGGTCATTTTTTTAAAGTACGTTTTTTTTGTTGCATTTTTGGACTAAGTAGATTCTACTTAGTCCAAAAATGCAAAAAAAACGTACTACAAAAAAATGTCCCTTACTGTGTTTTGAGTTTAGACAGCCGAGCTATGAAATCATTTTTTTTAAATCATCATAACATTTTAAACAATGAATTTTGTAAGTTGTATTATTTATTGTTGTATTATATCAGTAACATAATACAAATCATGATGATTTTTGAAATTATTTTTAAATTATGAACCACGTGGATATAATTAATATGTGGATATGAAATATATATATATATATATATATATATATATATATATATATATATATATATATATATATATATATATATATATATATATATATATATATATATATATATATATATATATATATATATATATATATATATATATATATATATATATATATATATATATATATATATATATATATATATATATATATATATATATATGTATATATATATATATATATATATATATATGTATATGTATATATATATATATATATAATATATATATATATATATATATATATATATATATCATCTGACCATCGCGCTGGTCATCAACCACACTTCCAATTCTTGGTCTTTACTGAAGTAATTATCTGAAGATCTTTCTTCCCAAGATGCCATCATTTCTTCTGGATATATGACCCTCCTACTCCCATTGCCTCTGAACTACATTTGCTGTGTTAGAAACATTCATTCTATTCCGAATTTCTAAATATCTGATTCGGTCTCGTAAAGAGATATCTAGTATGGAGAGTTCTATAGATCTTCGAGTCACTTGTAGCTTCTGAATGGTAATATAAGTCTATAATTGGCGAGTTTTCCCAACATTGTCTTGTTCCCTTCATCCGTATATTAATCTTTAGTATTTAGCTCCCTAGTAAAGACATAATATAATGTCTTATATATATATTATATTCTTAATATTAAAACGGACACATTTCTTTTTCAGACATGGCGTTCCTACACAGGGCAGGACTATTCCTGTTAGTTCTCGCAGTTCTAACGTTGCTCCTGATTCTGCCTTGTGATGCCAGAAATGGAACCAGATATCCTCCAATCAACGGATCGTGGTTGTAAGTAACATTATGACACTTATTTTTGGTACACACGAGCATACAAAATTTCTTATGACAAAGAGTGGGTGACATTATCTTTCAAACTATATATCTTTTATTCACATGTAAAGTGGACAAATGTACGGCTGAAGCTATGAGAGAGAATAGGTGAAAAAATAAAATTAACAGTTTAACGGACTGGTCATCTGATGTGGTGAACAGATTTATGGGTACTGACAACGAGATGCAAAAAGGAGTAATATTAAAAGCCGAATCGTAAGAATGAATTGATTTAATAATAATATATTTTGTTTGGATAAAATAATTATTTTGTATTCGTTATCACATTTAACTTGCTAGCAACTCCTCGCTGGTCGAGGAATTATGTTGTTTATGTTTAATTCCTGGTCTGACTTCATTGGGAATATAGTCGGGAGAGAGGAGACTGTGGAGGATCCCATAGATGGTGATCTCATACGAGAAGGAAGTGGCTTCCGATGCCACAATCTTCAATCCCAGCTTGTCCAGTCTTATCCCTCCAGCCACCAAGTAACCCTCGTTCAGAGGACTATCTTGGAAGACCAGCACCTTGAAAGCGGTGATCAAGAACAGCTTTTCATTTGTTGTTATCTGCTGGTAAAGAAAAAGGCTGTTAATTTAAAACTCGACAAAAATAACGAATAACTTGATCAAGTTCTTGTAAAAAAGTTACTTTTTTATAGTTACGAGATTTAAAATACCTAATGGCCAATTGCAGATGCGTTGCATTTGTAAATGGCATCAAAATTTTCATCTAAAGATAAAAACAGACACATTTATTATTTCAAATTTTAGACTTTTAAAAGCTATAATAACAGGTATTAAAAATTTAAAAAGAGGAATAGACCAAAACTTACCCTTGGATAAAACATGCTAAGAGTTACATCTTGTATTGGGAAAGTGAAAAATCTACTGTCACTTAAAAGTAGTTCATCACCTGAAAAATTATATCACAAAGCATGTAATTTATTTTAAAATATACGAATGATTCAATATATTATACTAAAAGCATTTTTTATTATTTCAACAGCTAATTAATGTTTTTCCGATAAGATAAATTTGTTTTTGAATTTTAATATTAATGTTTTGTATGCGAGTATAATGTTTTTTTTCTTCGATAAGCTAATGACTTCATTAAAAGTATGTATGCAAGATATTTGTATTATTTTCTTGAGAAATCAGTTTCTGTTGATTGTATATGATAATTAAACATTAAAATTATAATAAGGTAATCAATACCGTATGCCGAGCTATATTTTGTACATATCTAAGTTTTATTTCTGAATTTAAATGTGAGTGCATTTTATCCTCTCTGTCTACTCGTTTCCTCTTCGGAGATCACGGTGGTAAAAGTAACTGTAGTAAAAATTCAAAATCAGTCGACAAACAAAAAGACATCACGAGGAAGGAAGAAATAATACATAAACACAAATATAAAATACAAATCAACAACAACGAAAAGTCAATAACACCCAAGACATACTAGATAAAGACAACCTTCAACTATCTTTTATCTAAAAACAATCAAGAAACAATAGATAAACACAATTCTTAACGCGACATAAACAACCAAGGAGCCAAACATAAACATAATTATCAGGAAGCTACTAACGATCAGGAAATCGGAGATAAACTTTCTTCAAAGTGTCATTTGGTTATGTGTATATTATATGACAAAATAGCCCGAAGAACTCACCAGGCATCCTAAAGCCTTTGTTATATTCAAAGGCGTACGAGTTGTTCTTGGACAGTTCTTTCTCGTCTTGGATAGCTATCGCCCCTCTGGCAGGGCTCAGGACGCTGACAAGTACTTCTTCTTCTTCATTGTCTGATATCTCCTCGGAACAGGGAAGCAGGAAGATTAACACCCATAATTTGAAACATAAACACTTAGTCAGAGACTTAGTGATCATATTAAAACGACAACTCAAACATTGATACCGGATTTGGCAACAAATCCAATCACTCACTTAAAACTCTTCAACAAGATATTGACAGACTCACTCGGTTTGAAAACACTCGAATAACAAACTTTTTGTCTAAACTATAACTAATTTAGCGTAAATTTTGATCACTCTTTTAACCTTTTTCAAGAAAAACTTCAATATACCGAGTATCTTCCTTTTATTTTCTGTATATTATGTAAAAATACTAAATTAAGGTCACATCAAATGATCGTTGTGTCATCAAAAACTGGTCACTGTTAATCAATTACAAGAAACTATTTCAATAAATTGAAAGGCTTTTCGACGATTTCGTAACATTGGTTATTATTTAAATTCAGGCATCGGAAAAAAACACTAAAATGTCTGGACATTCTTCTAAATTTTTCATATCTTCAACAAAAGTAAGGTCACATATTTTGAAGCACTCAGTTTTTATCACCCAAGTCATCTTTAGACCTTTCTACACAAAGAAATAAGCATTCTTTATTAGCCATCCAGGTATCGTATGGTTCGGGCGGGACGAGAAGGCGCGAGGACGGGTGCAGGCCCCATTCGCTGTACCAAAGAACTAAAGACACAAGTATTTTGTGCGAAATCCGTTTATCTACCGAAAATGATAATGATGAAATGATTAGATAAGGTCATGAGGTTGAGATTATTTTGTGTTTTCGGAGACGGATTAAATTAACTGGGTGTAAAAGTATTATTTTTTATCTTGCGTTGAAATAAACGTGGCTCGTTGCCAAAGAAACAATTCAATTTAGATTTTGACTTCGCAACATAGATGAAGAAGAGTGTGGTCTGGGTATTAACAAGACCCGTCAAAGGCTGGATTAGGTGATCACTTTACCACACTACTCAAAACCACAGTACTCAATTTTTTTAATCTCATACATATATCGTATTTGTAATTCACATGTCGTTGCATGTATGAGTTCTCGGCACCATCCATGGTTGATTTAAGTTAGCTGTTTTTTATTAATCAGAGACCCTTATTTTAAATCAATGCAAGATCTTTCCCGATATACTTCATTTACTGGCAGACGCCTGAAAACGCAGATTGCTGAACAAAGATTTAGATATACCCAAAATGCTGTGAATGAAATTAAGAACTGTATTTCGTGTGTCCATCTGCTACTTTATGATCCGTATACGTACGAGTATATATGTAGGTATCTGCTACTAAACTCGCATATTCACACAACTTACAATTTTCATCTATAGATGCTTGGTATTGGAAATGTATGAAGTGTATTCGTCTTTTCTAGTATTTCAAAATTTTAATAAAATTAAAAGTTTTTAATTATGGGTAACAAAAGTGTACAAGATCACCTTAACTAGGAAACGATAGGCGGTAACCCTTTAAATGCCCTGGTTTCCATTGCATACAAGTTTTAGGCACACTAAAAATATATTATATTTACACTCATTGTTGGATATTACATATATATTTGACAATTATCGCTTTCATTCCAGAAAATAACCTATTATTTTTTGACATCTCATTAAAGATGAAGAAGAATATAGAAGTCTTTTCATTTAAAAAAGGGTGGTTTAAGTGATCACTTTACACACGTGTAACATTCACCAATTCTACCCATTATTGACAACCAGACTACTCAAATTCTTGGAAGTTCTATATATATGAACCAATTTAGAAACCTTGTTCTTGAATCAATAGAACTTCACTAGAGGCATCTATTGGTGATATGTAAAGAAGCTTTTTACTAAGCAGAAACTCTTATATTATATCATTCATATGAAAATAACTCCTTTAATTGGGGATAATCCGGAATTTGTGAACAAGTATTTGGACACACTCAAAATGTTGTAAAGTAACCTATCGCCAAAGATCATTGATTTCAACTAAACTAAAGTGGTAGATAGTCGACTGAAAGAAAAAGTATTTTCACGATGACCCAATTTAACATGTATTTTTAACTTGTGTAATACTTTATATTATAAATTACTCATGTGTGTAATTGGGGAGTTTGATAGATTTTCGTTGTGAATTTGCTTGTTTTCTTCTGCGTATTGTTAATGAGTCAGGACTGAATGCCTTCGGAGAATTAAACATCTTTAATCCAGTTCTGCATTCCGTGTTTATCGGGTGATGGCGTGATGGCGTGACGCGAGGTATCAATCTGACTCAACTTGATGTCCGCTTCCCATTGCCAGATATCTCGCGTGAGTCTCGTCTCAACTCCACTCCACTTTACTTGTAGCCACGGAGAGAGTACTAAATCGGCGGAAGCGGGCCGGTCCACAGATTCTATAGTCTAGTCTACTCTCCAGCATATCACAATCTCAAATATAAATATCCTAGTACACCGCGATGAGTATTCATATTTTAAGTCAAATAGAAAATAAAGTCTGAAATTTGAAGTTTTGGAATAAGCATTCAGCGAAATTCCTAAGAAAACTGGCATGAGCAAAAAATGGAAATAAAATATACGTAGATGGGTGCAATAATTCAAAATCCTTGTAACATATGACTACTAGCCATCAAATTATGTTATATGAACGTCATAAATCAAAAATCGACAATTTTCAGTTGCTTATGTTTTCGGAATGCCCAGAAAATGTACTATAACTCAGCAAGAGTGGCTTATTTTTAACTCAATATTTGCCCGCTACAGGGCAGAAAGTGTAGTTTTTGCATTTTGAAGAAAAGGTATTGTTTAATTATTTTAATATTGGAAACACGAGGTCAATGGATATCCGAAGAATCCTGGAAATTAATTGAAGAGAGGAAACGGCTTAAGAAATTGAGCACATCTACCCAGGAAGTAAGAGTCCAATACTCCGAACTGAACCGAAGAGTGCAAAGAAGTTGCAGAGCGGATAAAGAGCGCTACATCAATTCGATTTGCGAGGATATTGAAAGTCACGCTAACACTAATCACACTCGCGACTTGTTCCAAAAAGTGAAAACACTCGCCAAGAAGTTCAAGCCTCGAACATGGACCATTGAGGACAGGCAGGGAAATACCATCTGTGAAATTGACAAAGTCATCAGAAGGTGGAGAGAGTATTGTGCGGACCTATACAAAGATGATAGTATGCAACCCCAGGCAGAATTCAATGATTTAAATCCAGATGAACCCCATATAATCCTCCAGGAAGTAGAGAATGCCATTAAAAAACTCAAATCCTACAAATCGCCTGGAAAGGACGGAATCCAAGCTGAGTTCCTAAAGAATATGACCGATGACGGCATTAAGAGGATGCACGATATATGTTATTCGGTATGGGAATCAGGAATATGGCCAACGGACTGGGTGGAATCTGTATTTATTCCAATACACAAGAAGGGTTCTACGCTAAAGTGTGAAAACTATCGAACTGTCTCACTCATCTCTCATGCCAGCAAAATATTGCTACACATATTAAAAGCAAGGCTAAAACACTACCTCGACTGGCAAATTTCAATTGAGCAAGCTGGATTCGTCAAAGGCAAGGGTACACGTGAGCAAATCTTGAACATAAGACAAATAATCGAGAAAAGTCGGGAGTTCAAGGTTCCGGTCGTACTTTGCTTTATTGATTATACAAAGGCTTTTGACTGAGTGAATTGGAATTGCCCGTGGAAGGTTTTGGAAGCAATGGGTGTACCGAGACAGTTTATAGTTCTTATTCACAACTTATACGTACAAAATTTGGCATCGGTAAGAGTTGATAATTTCCTCTCAGAGTCATTTCAAGTACAAAAAGGCGTGAGACAAGGGTGTATACTGTCTCCTGATCTCTTCAATATATATGGAGAATATATAATGAGGAAAGTACTAGACGGGTGGGAAGGTGGCGTATCAGTAGGGGGCAAAAAGATCTCCAATATAAGGTTTGCAGACGACACAACGCTAATAGCCAACAATGAGGACGAAATGGCTGAACTCCTCCATAGAGTCGAAAGAGAAAGCCAGCATTTAGGACTTCAAATAAACAAAAGTAAAACCAAGGTTCTTGTCATCGACCGATTCGGCACCCTGATAAGGAACAATTCTTTAAGGGATTATGAAGAAGTCGACGACTTTATCTATTTAGGTGCACTCATTTCTAAAGACGGAGGCTGTGAAGCAGAAATCCGGAAAAGAATTGGAATGGCAAAATCAGCAATGTCTAGTCTGGCGAAGATATGGAAAAATCGGTCCATACTGAGGAGAACGAAAACCCGTCTAGTGAAATCTCTTGTATTCTCCATTGCGCTGTATGGAGTGGAAACATGGACAAAAAAGGAAAGACATATGCTGGATGTGTTTGAAATGTGGTGCTGGAGGAGGATGCTGCGCATTCCTTGGACTGCAAGACGCACAAACGTCTCCATTCTCCGCGAACTGTCAGTGACAGAAAGACTCTCCACGACTTGCAGGAAAAGGATTCTGTCCTACTTTGGGCATATCGCCAGAAAGAACGAGAAGAGTCTTGAAAAACTGGTAGTAACAGGTACAGTTGAAGGCAAGCGGGCAAGAGGACGGTCTCCAACAAGATGGACAGACCAAATAAAGGAATTAACCGGATCCTCGCTAAACGCTGTCATCAAGTTGGCCCAGGACCGGGAAGAATGGAGAGGACTTGTGCACCAAGTGCCTGACATTCCAGAAGACCACGACGCTCAGCATTGAGCAAGAAGATGAAGAAAAAAAAATTTTTTTTGAAATAAACTTAATATTTTCAAATGGAGAATAAACCTTCAGGTTTTACCTTATAGGATCTGTTGCACAGTAAAAAGTTTAATAAGTGGCTTGATATTTATTTTTAAAACATTACATTATATTTTCAAACTTTAAAAACGCTTTCCTGAAAAATCATGTTTTTTTTATTTATGACGTTCTTGAAAGGAGTGAGCGATATGTGTGGATCGTAATTTGATCATTAATTTAATGAAGGCAAGATGGTCATTCCTGCGCTCAAGATACTAGTGTAGGGTAATTAATATTCAATAATTTTCGCAGTGAAAAATCTATTGTTTTTATTTCGACCTTCCATTGGATTCGAACCCAGGTCTTCTATCACGGCAGCCAAATGTGTTACCCTATATTGTAGAGGCGGAAATGATTGGCTTAAATATTCGGGATATACAATGCATTCCAAAAACCAAAGGGCAAAAAACAATATCGCATACAATAAATCAAGGGATGATTAGAATTGGAACAAATAATCTAATAATAAGGATCTCTGGGTCCTTAAAGTACCTGTTGGGAAGTGCCTCCCTAATTCATATTATCTTCTCACTAAAGGTGTTCAGGGAACAAGGATGATAAAAAACAACAAAAAAAAAAAAAAAAGGTATTATGACCAACACAAAATGTTAAACTGTGAGGAAATATAAAATATAACATTAAAGATAAAGCTCATAATTAAACGCGAAAAATGACGAATGCAGATTTAATAGACTTCTCAAGTAAATCAATTTCAGCAGCGCAAATGGGTGAAAAAGAAATTAAATAAGGCTTTGATGAACATTATATGTATTGTTAATGAAGTTAATAAATTCTTTATCGTAAAATTACCAATATGTGATGAGCCTATAATGCACTTATAGTGAGCCTATAATGCCATTTCTTCAAATACCACGTATGACGGTCATGTCAATTGATAATTTTTTAAACTGCGTACCTTTTTCAAAAAAAGAATTACATGGAATATAATTACCCTTACAATGTAAATTATATTCTAGTAATTTCACCATAGTTAAAAAAAATCTACATATATAGAGACGTTACGTCTACAGTTAAAAAAAAAGCCTGCGTGCATGAAAAAACAAACTATGAAAATTGCTTAATGAACAAAGGATGTTTGATGAGATGCCAGAAAATATAAGAAATTAATGAAAACATGATGAATTTGAATTGAAAGAAAAACCAGAATATAGATAGAGTGTTTGAGGGCTGTGGAAATGTATGTAACTACAAGTGAAGCAGTTGAGAATGTTAATGAATTTTATAAACATTTACAATATTATAACTTAAAGAAAAAACAAATACTAATAAAAAAATCTTTCATTTCAATGCATAAGTAGAATTTATCATAATTGCGATGACAAAACGCGAATTATTTTGAAATAATTTTGTATGTGCGGTTTTTGGAATTGATTGATTATGATAACATGTCCGCCTCTGTAGTGTAATGGTCAGCACGCTCGGCTACCGTTCTGGAGGTCCCGGGTTCGATTCCCAGGGGGGTCAAATAAATATAAGTGATTTTTTCACTGTAATATTTATTCAATATTACCCTGGACTGGTACCTGAAGCGGAGGGCTGATCACCTTTCCTTCGTGTGTAAACGATCAAGATAACACTGTGTTCATATGAAGCAGTGCCCTATGCACCATTGGGGTGCGGATAAGGGTTTTATTATTATTATTATGATAACACCAAGATAGGGATACAATATCCATGGTCACTAAGAGCAGATTACATTTTAAAATTATAAAGGCTGACAGAAAAGAAATGAATGTAAAAGAGGAAAAGTAAAATATAAATAAATATATTAATAAAATTCGTAGATATAGTAATTTAATCACTTCAGATGTTCTGCTTCTTGTTTCGATTAATAAATTCCTATAATATAATTGGAATGACGAAATGGAGTGAAAGGTAAACCAATAAATATAAAGTTATCATGTAATTAAAAATTAATAAAACGGAAAACTTGAAGTATCTCAGTTGGCCTCTTATTTTAATCTGCACTATAATTTAATAAAAAAGAACGATTGACGAGAGCTCTAAATTGCGTTCGCACGTTTACCAGGGGTTAAAAACCTTCGGCCTCTATATTAGTAAATCCTTGTATTATTTTGTATTTTAAATTATTTAAATATTACACTCTCCTTATGATTCATCGTTCACTTTGTGTAATACCACATTAAAGTGGTATTACACAAAGTGAAAGATAGTGAATGATAACAGGAGTGTTATATTACCATATCACAATACAGAAGACCCAACTTTCACACTTTATTATTTTGACCATTTTTAGTAGTTCTTCGTTGGTATTAACTATGGGTTCAATATTTGATTTTGATGTTCAATGTATGAAACAACAAAATTTAATAGAAGAGGAAAGTATGTAATTATTATAAAGACCCATAGTAGTAGTTATGTCGTATTATTTTAATAATTATTTAAAAAACTGAAAGATTGATTTTTAAAACTGTTGTTTCTACCTTTTTTGTAGATAGCAAAATAAATGATTATAGTTAATCAAACAAATTAAAATACAGTAAATCTTCGATATAACAGACTATTTGGGGTAAGGGGGTGTCCGATAAAGCTGAAGGTCCGTTATATAAAAATACGTTAATATTTTGATAATACGAACACTCTACTTAAAACAAATAATACAAAACATAAACAAAATAATAAATGTGATTATCATAAAAATTGTTTACAAGCAACGACACTTGAATTTAAGTTTGTATAATATCAACAGGACGTTTTAATTTTTTTTACAGATGTTTTGTCCGTTCAATCAAAAGTTCATTATATCGAGGTTTTACTGTACATACATTTTTTATAATTTTTTTATGTAATATACTTGCCTTCGTCCGTACCGTCTATCGGTTCTTCGTTCGATTTTTGTTATATAATTCACTATTCATAATACAATTCAATCAATCAGTCAATTTTATTTAATTTTAAATGTTGCCGACCTCTATAAACATAGCGTGAAGCGCGAGTGTTGCCAGATTATCGGTTACGGGCATCATCATTTTATTGGCCGGCCGGTAATTACGTCATTACCCAGCGCCATTGATCATTATTGGCCGCCTCTCCGAGTGTCCGCCAATCACGGCCGGTTACCGTACTTACAACTTACCATGTCGGTAATAATTAATGACAGAACCCACTACCTGTCCTGTAATGGACCCTAATTCATCTTATTATTCTTATTACGTTCTTATTCTACTTGCGTTCTACTATTAATATGCATGATTTAATAAACTAACGCTTCTGATAACGAACTCGAACCAATTGTTGTAATACGTACTTCTGTTTCTATTATGCTTTGGAAAAAACAATCAATTTTTAAATTTTTTTCAGATGAAAATATTACGATAATGTTTTGTTATTTTTTAATATTTTCTTCTCATAACCATTATCCGCACCCAATGGTGCATAGGGCACTGCATCATATTGACGCAGTGTTATCTTGATCGTTACTTACACGAAGGCAAGGTGATCACTCCTTTGCCTCAGGTACCGTCCAGGGTAACATTATATAAGTATTAGAGTGTATATTCACAAATATTTATTTTCACCCCCCCCCTGGGAATCGAACCCGGGACCTCCAGCACGGTAGCTAAACACGTTAACCATTACATTACAGAGGCGGACTAAATAATATTGTAGTATATATATTTTTTATTTATCAAGATATACGAATGAATCATATTTTTATACGACGGGAAAATAGAAGCCTTGGGATTTAAATGGCCTTCCGTCCTGCTATTGGCTGTCTTATGTGATCACTTTAAACACTTTGTAACGTTAATATTTCTACTCATTATTGAATACATATTCATGTTTCCTCAATTCTTTCACTCGAATTTCTTCTTCAACCTTTGAAGTCACGTTTTGTGAGTTTTCTATTTTCCATAATTTCTTTTCATAAATTTCTTACTCTCAAGAATTTGCTGCATAAAACTGACGCAACCTTGCTCTTGGCTAATGCACAGTAAATCTTGCAACTTTATATGCATGCGAAGATGAATTGATTCATTACACATAAAATATATGATGTTGTATGTTATTATATCATGCATGGCTCCCAGCGAATAACTTAGATAAGTAGATAATATAACATTATCATATCACTAAACACGATATACTTATGGGCTACAGTCGATAAGGTGAAACGTCATGGAATGTAATAATAAAAAATATATTCTTCTTTACAGGTATAATATTTGCGCATCATTATGTATGCAGTTGATAGTATGATGATAAATCCAAAAATAATTTGGCATTTCATCATTTGCTGATAGGTCAATAATTGGGATTTATTTTTAGTAATATTTTGTATATTTCAAATATGATTTATGGATTTAAACACTAAGACTGGAATAAATTACATCTTCATGTGAAAAATGCACTATAACAGATGACTTTTAAGTAACGCCTAAAACATTAGTATTTATCCTTGGAACCCCAACTATCCATAGTATCATTCTTTGGTTTGCTTGGTTTCCTCTATCTCTCCCCTTCAACCTCTTACCTGATCCTTTATTTTTGTATACCTCATTTTCATCAATGAACAGTTACATTAAGATATCATGTGATTATTTTTTAAAAATCATTCTTATATCAATATAATCATAATTTAAGTTTTGAAATTTTATTTATACGTATTTATAAACAAGCCTCCGTTGTGTAATGGTCAGCACGCTCGGCTACCGTTCAAGAGGTCCCGGGTTCAATTCCAAGGGGGGGTAAAATAAATATAAGTGTTTCTTTCACTGTAATATTTATTCAATATTACCCTGGACTGGTACCTGAAGCGGAGGGCTGATCACTTTTCCTTCATGTGTAGACGATCAAAATAACACTCCGTTTATATGAAGCAGTGCCCTATGCACCACTGGGGTGCGGATAAGGGTTTAAATAAATAAATAAAAATATAAACAAGAACTATTTGCCTTCGAATTTCAAACAGTTTTACATATAAGGTTCAAACTTTGACCAGTACAACTATGATTTAGGTTGGTTGGAAGATATTGCGTCTTAGCATTATTGCCATTGACCTATATGTATGTACATACAGGTCAGTGGCGTGCACAGAGTTTTTAATCAGGGTGGCAGTAGGGTTGGGTAAGAATAAGGCAAAGAAGGCACTGGTCTTGTTTCTATATGAAACGCGAGTAATCCAGGGTAGACACTGCTTTTCTGCCTGCATAGAATTCACGCCTCTGAGGCATATCAGGTATATCCTGTACAAGTTTGATAAATAAATAACCATTGTTTTATTTTTATACACTTTTAATGCTTTAATCATTATTGTTATTTAAATAACTAAATTGTACATTACCTACATTAGTAATAATAAACATACAACATTTTGAGTGTGTCCAAATACTTGTTTACAAAATCTGGATTATCTCCAATTACAGGAGTTATTTTCATATTATTTTTTGACATCTCATCAAAGATGAAGAAGAATATGGAAGTCTGGGCATTTACGGGGCTGACGACCGTCATCGGCTGGTTTAAGTGATCACTTTACATACGTGTAACATTCACCAATTCTACCCATTAATGGGTAGAATTGGTGAATGTAAAAAAATAAATAAGTTAAAATGACTAACCACAAAGTAAATGCTTTAAATATTAATAATATTGAGAATAAATTGGTTTCTAAATTGGTTCATATAAATAGAACTTCCAAGAATTTGAGTGGTGTGGTTGTCAATAATGGGTAGAATTGGTGAATTTTACACGTTTGTAAAGTAATCACTTAAACCAGCCGATGACGGTCGTCAGCCCCGTAAATGCCCAGACTTCCATATTCTTCTTCATCTTTGATGAGATGTCAAAAAATATATATAAATAAACATGTTGTAAAAGAGTATATTATTACGTATTTGGTGGTTTATTTTACGACAAAAGCAATAAAATTATTTATTAAGATTTAAAGCTTCTGTATTCTAAAAAAAAAGGACCTCAATTCGATAAGTTTGAATTTATTACATTTTTAACATTTGGTTTGTGTTTGGACTATAAATATTCTTCCGATATTTTGATTTCAAAATTTAATTCCATCGTAAAACATTAGCTCAGCAAGGATTAGATATATAATCCTATTACAATTTTATGGCGCTAAGATATCAAAGTATGAATGTACCTACACATTTCTGTAATCTTATTTTTAACGTTCAGTCCAGCTACCAAATACGGTAAGTCCTAATTTGACAATAAAACCTTAAAGCTATCGGTTTCTAGTGGTAACGGTATATGTTTTATTTATTTAATAATGAAAAGGTTGACACTTTGTTGTTAGCCTTTTATGTTATCTCAAGGGCTCGACTTGTCATATTTTTTCGGATCTAAAATCATTAAAGTATTGGATTAAAAAAAATACATCAAAATTTGTAACAAGCCTCTAAAAAAATAATTTGTCAATTATGTTTTTAAAACAGTATTTTTATTTAAAAAAACTTTTTTTCTGCAAAACAAACATGTATATAATACCGTTAATTAAATATTGTTGTCGGTTATCTAAAATAGACAAAGATATTTATTTTATAACTCAAGCATTTGAGAAGAAATTTATATAAAAATCAGTCATTAAAATCTATTTTGGATTTATTTTGATGACTTTAACGAAAAGTGACAGTAATTCACTAAATAAGATAATCGGTATAATCCCTTTTTGGGCTTTATTTGTATGTAAAGTCTATTATTTGCGATTACTCGTAATAATCCTGGTAACTGAAACATCAATTTATAGATTTGGTGTTTAATTTGTAGAACTCCAATTTAATTTACACATATATTAAATGTTAAAATCAAACTCTTCTAAAAACTCTCTAAAAAAGGTTTTTAAATAGATTTTTTTTTAAAAATACATAAAAATAAAATTTGTGACAATTTTTTTCGTCTTGTTATGGCATTTTTAAACTTAAGTCAGTGAATTTTTATTTTAAATTTCAAATTTATGAAATTAGTTTTAAAATGCAATATCAAGGCGAAACAATTGTTAAAATTTTTATTTTTATGTGTTTTTAACAATAAAATACAATTGAGTAGACTTTTATAAATAAGTGTCTGATTTTAACATATAATATATAAAAAAAAGAAACATCAATTAATATGTACATATTGTATAAATTGGAATAGAATATTTGAAGAAGGCGTTATTTTCACTCAAATTAAATGAGATAAAAATAAAAATATTGATATATTATATTATTAATTTCAATCTTTTTTACGTTTTAATATTACATGATTTTTGTTTCGCGTAGACCCACCAAGCCACCCGATGTGGCTGGGGTCTGCAGTGTATCTGGTAAACTCGTAAATATTATATCTAATACAATAAATATAAGGCTGGTATAAAGTGTAAGCATTGAAATGACTGAACTGTTGATCCAATTTAGGAGAGGTGAACACAAAAAGTGGTTGCCCGAAAGGTAAAAAAACCTATTCGTGATTAACTCAGTCAGGACTGGTCAACATTTGACTTATTATTAATTTTAAAAAATTAATTTATTTCAAACTAGTGATGATAATAACAAGTTATTTGTTAAGTTAGTCCTTAAGGTACTTGTACATATGACGGTGATGAACATATTGCAGTCAATGTAACAGACATCGGACTGTCAGATCACAAACTAGTACATGGCGAAATCAATATCGGCAAACCCACCCCTATCTACAGATCCTTCACATCACGGTCGTGGAGGAAACTAGATATTAATCAATTTAAGACCGATATCTCCAACTCCTTAATTGGTCTGGATACTGATCGTAGTTCCAAGAATGTCGACCAGCTGGCTGATTTGTACAATGGTGTACTTTTCAGCTTGATAGACAAACATGCGCCTTTAACCACGAAAACCGTTCGTAAAAGGAAATCAGATGCATGGTTTGACGAGGAATGTCGACATGGAAAACAAAAACTACGGCGTTTTGAGCGTAAATATAGAAAGACGCTATTAGTTTCAGATCGCTTAAAGTGGCTCGAAGCACAAACCACTAATAGATTTTTGATTCAATCAAAACAATCTGCATATTGGTGTTCGAGAATTAGAGAACATAGGTCGTCTCCGAAACTCCTGTGGCAAAGTCTGCAATCTGTCCGCGGAGATTGTGAACTTAAAATCAACACACAAGCCACTGCTTCCGAATTCGCTATTTTTTTCAAAAATAAAATCGAAAATATTCGGAAAGCAACATCATTGGTTAAAAATCCAACAATTTCCTGTAATGCCTTGCAGTATCTGAAAATTTTCGAGTCCACAAATATAAGTGAGGTAACAAAACTTATTAATGCTTTGCCCAATAAACAGTGTTTACTGGACCCACTACCGACATGGCTTTTGAAAGAATGTGTTAACGAGATTGCTCCATTTATAAGAGATCTTATAAACATGTCTCTGGAGAAAAGCATTGTTCCAAGGGCCATGAAAAAGGCAAACGTTACACCACTAATAAAAAATTCTCAGATGGACTCCGAGGACCTTTCAAGCTACCGCCCAATTTCCAACCTTCCTGTCATATCAAAAATAATAGAGAAAATTGTTGCCCATAGACTGACAACGTATGTTGAAAATAGCAAGTTGTTTTCAGAGAGGCAATCGGCATACAGGCGATACCACTCTACAGAGACAGGCGTAGTGAGAGTACTGTCTGATATAATAACTGCTGTGGATGCTGGTGACCTTGTTTTGGTTTCCTTTTTGGATATGAGTGCTGCTTTCGACACGGTTGATCACAATATTCTGCTGGAACGCTTGAGGAAGACATACGGCATCTGTGATAAAGCACTTGCATGGTTTTGCTCATACCTTCGAGAACGTGAATATTCAGTCATTTTTCAAAAAGTTAAATCCCCTTATCATTCCGTCTCTACTGGTGTACCCCAGGGATCAGTCCTAGGTCCTCTTCTATACCTTCTATATACGAAAGACATAGAAAATATTATAAAGTCACACGGATTGTGGTCTCACTGCTATGCGGATGACACTCAAATTTATTTTTATTGTAGGCCGGAGGAAAAATATAAACTTGTTGACTCTATTAATAAGTGCATTGAGAGAATAGGAGAATGGATGGCTGAAAACAGACTGACGTTAAACCCGTCCAAAACGGAACATCTCTGGATAGCCACACCTAAACGACAGAATTTGATTGATAACACGACACCACTCAATCCAAAGAGTACCACTACACCGGCCGTCAAACTGCTCGGCGTGTTCTTAGATTCTGATCTCTCCCTTGAGACTCAAATTAGCAAAACAACAAGTACATGTTTTTATCAGCTAAGGCAAATTAAAAGCATTCGCAAGAATCTGCCAGTTGATGCTGCCCGTCAATTAATAAATGCGTTTGTAATATCGAGAGTAGATTATTGTAACGGTATATACACGGGTCTACCAAACAATAAAATGACTCGACTGCAATCAGTGTTAAACGCAGCAGCGAGACTAATTTTTGGAATTTCTAAATTCAGTCACATCACCCCACTACTTCACAAACTCCACTGGTTACGCTTTCCAGAAAGGGTTGAGTATAAACTCTGCCTACTCATGTATAAATCAATACACAATATGGCTCCAGAGTATCTTAAGGAGCTGTGTATTCCAGATGAATTGGTTGATAGACGTCTCACGCTTCGATCGGCTACAACATCTGCAATGGGCAAAGTTATCTTACCAGCTCGCAAGCAACGCACTAAATTTGGCGAGCGTGCCTTTGCTGTTGCAGGATCGACGGCGTGGAATGCTCTTCCACCAATGGTTAGAAATAGTGAGAGTGAGATGATCTTTAGAAAAAGACTAAAAACACATTTGGTTTCTAAATCATTTCCACCATAATGTTTTCCCCAATTCATTCACCGTGAAGCGCCCTTGAGGTATTTTTTTACGAAAATGGCGCTATATAAGTTATCCAATTTTATTATTATTATTGATGGGTAATTGATTTAAAAAAAAGAACGAGAAGTCGTTACAACGACTTCACTAGGGGTTTTCAAATTTCCGTATTTTAAAAAATCTAAGAAATTTAATAAAAAAGCGCACTTAAGGTTATATCTCACGAAAACGACACGATATAAATTGTCCAATAAATAATAAAATAACGAAAAACTATCTAACTAACCATTAATTCGCCTTCCAACAGGGGTAGGCAGAGATAATAAAACGCCACACCAATCTGTCTTTTCACACAAACTTCGCACACTCACATTCATACATATTCTTATAAACAACGATTATTCAGACTCCTGACCTGACCCCTTTCAAGAATTTGAAATACTTAATTATGCCAAATTTCCCTTGGTCTTCATCTGCTTCTACTACCAACCATATTCGTCTCATAAATTTGTCTAAATACACTTTCTTCACTCATGCGATTAACATGCTCAAATCAACTCAACACGCCATTCTTAATTTTGTCGATAATGGTTTCTCAGCCTTGCATTCCTTCCTTATATCATCATTCGAACATCTATCAAACAACGGTTTGCCAATGGTAAATATATTAATTGGTTAAATTTTAAAATATATTCAACAATGGCTTTAAAATTTAAATAAATATTTATTATTAAATTGAAATATCGCTTAGCATTCTTTTAATTATTATTATTTTCTTCATATTGATAAATTACCTCTGCAAAGACAGTTACTTTTTTAAAACAAAACACAACGACAACGAATAACCTTAGCTATACATACAGGAAATACAAATCGATATCACAATTTAAAACTCGTATCGCCGGTTGAGTACCCCTGCCCAAAGATGAGTTGGATGAATTCCTTCGGAGTTTGGAGTATCGACCTTGAAAAGGTTGGACAACTCTGCGCTGCGAAGGATGTGCTAAGTGCTAAAACGCTAAATCACCTCCAATATTTTTTAACACTTGTTATTATCAAGATTTTTATTGATATCTCGAAAAAGATATGGGAATATGAAGGTCTGAATATAAACAGGACTGACCTGACATTGGCTCGTTTGAGTAATCACTTAGTGCACTGTAAACACTCGCCATTTTACCCATTGCTGAAAACGAAATAAACATACTTTATGTGATAAAAAAATATTATTATACTTATGACCTATGTCATCTCCATAATACATTTTTTATTTAAATATTTTATTCTACATTTGTTGATCATAAAAAAGGTTTAATGTGCTTTTTCTCACTCAATGGTGTATAGGGCACTGGTTTGTATTGGTGCTGTATAGTGTTTTTCGAAAAATATTTACATGAAGTTCAGAATATAATCTTTCGTTTCTGATGTTAATTTCAGGTAACATATTAACTACCATGAGATGAGATTAGTTATATCATACCAGTAGTTAGAGGTACAATAAAATAACACTCGATTACGCATACCAAATTCTTAAAAAATGAACAGGCCAAGACTCTTAACTATCGACGTACACGGATGTGAAGGAAGCCAAGAATATATTGATAGAAAGAATAGTTTGACGTTCCATCCTCCCCGCGTACCTTAGTACTTAAATGATATGTTGGGATTTTGGTTAACTTTTAAAATACGCATCAAATCAATTCTGTCACTCTTTACAACTTTTATAATTTATTTTTACTTAAAAAACCTATTAAAATGCCACGAAATAATCCGTTATCTTTGTTTTCAACGGTTAATGAAGACGAATTATTTCCGTTGCTTTAAGAATGAATTTATATTCGTGCATTAATAAGACCACCATAAGTTTGAAATTGCCATATCACTCACTCCTTTCAAGAACGTCATAAATCGAAATTCGTAAATTTTCAGTTGTGCATGTTTTCGGAATGCCCAGAAAATGAACTATATCCCAGCAAAAGAGGCATATTTTTAACTAAATATTTACCCGCTACAGGGCAGAAAATGTTGCTTTTGCATTTTTAAGAAAAGGTGTTGTATAATTATTTTTTTAAATAAACTAAATATTTTTCAAATGGTGAAAAAATCTTCAGGTTTTACTTAAAAAGATCTGTTGCACAGTAAAAAGTTCAATAAGTGGTTTGATATTTATTTTTAATACATTGTGTTATATTTTGAAACTTTAAAAACGTTCTCCTGAAAAATCAAGTTTTTTTTGATTTATGACGTTCTTGAAAGGAGTGAGCGATATGTGTTGTTGCTTCAAAAATGTTTTTAAAAAAATTGAGTAAATTAAGGTTATTTTTAATGTGCAAAATTTATCTAGAAGTGTAATACTCGTATAACCCTCTCACCTAGTTGAAGATCTAATAAATATCGCGTTGTATTTTCAGTTAGTTCTTTTATTGATATATATATATTGATAAATTATATCCGATAAAAATCACATGCTACTATCAAAACCTTTACAACTAACTAACTATCGCATCGCTTCCCCATATGGGTAGACATAGAGAATAGAACTCTACACCTCTCTCATGATCTTTAGAAAAAACGAAAAAGGGATTTATTTTCTAAATCATTTCCATTATCTCCTTTCCCCCAATCCTATCACAGTGAAGCGCCTAGGAGGTAGTATTTTACGAAAATGGCGTTACAGAAATTATCGAAATTTACTATTTATTATTTAACATTGAAATAAACCAGTAAAAAGTTATAAAACGATTTTTCAATTGTCAAAGTTTGTTTCTAAACTGGACCAAAATAAAGAAGTCGTTCGTGTTTTTTATTGTATTACAGTATTGATTTGAAATTTTCTTCAATAACAGCAACACACATAAAGGATTAAATATCTTAATAAACTTGTTAGTCTCGAGCCAGAGGGTTAAATCTAAGTACATTTTAAGAGCAGGAGCCTTCGTGTTGAGATTCGCAGTTTGTTCTCATTAAAGCAATGAAAAACACTTGGAGCTGATTGTAAGTACAGACAAAAGTGTTGTAACAGAAAAGCGCGAGATTTCAGACTACAATGTACAGGTAAACTAAACACAAATGCCTTCTTAAGTTCCTTCTGTAATTGACCTACACACCGAGTTGTTAATTAAAGACTATCGCGATGGTTGAGGCACGAGTCTAACAGGTAAATATAGGGACGGTACGAATGAGGAAATATTTCAATTTGCGTGTGAATGTAGAATCGCAATTTTAAGACGTTATTGGAGAGTTAGAACAATAAACGTTGACAATAAAACAATAATAGAACAATAAAACATAAAAACATTCGTTTGAAAATGCCATAACTAGGCGAAACACTCGTCACAATAATAATTTTTATTGTGTTTATTAATAACATACAACTTTATTGACTCAAAAAATCTGTGTTTGAATTTAATATTGATACATATTTTAAAATGGAGTTCTACAAATTAAACGCCAACTCAATAAATAATACAAGGTTTTTAACTAGAGGCTTCGGGCATCCTTGCATTACTTGGCTTCCTTGATAACACAGAGTTATGGTAATTTTACAATGGAAATATTAAAAATAAAACACTCATGTATTTTTATTGCTTGATGATTGTCATTTAAACACGCAAGTATCAACAAAAAAAGAGTAGAAAATAGAGAACATGCGAATGTAACTTACTGATATTTCTCAGATGCCAATGTGGGTATACGTAACATCCCTACGCGATTGAGAACTTTGTACTGCTTGACATTTAGAAATAACGTTTTCTGACATCTTCCACAACATCTTTTTGTTGCTTGTTATTTCTGCTGTGTTATCGCTGACGTTTCATCTGTGATAGCTTGCAAGTCTTCTCGATACCTTATGTCATGTCGGTAGCGGTCGAGCGCTATCTATGTGCGATCTACGTATGAACGCATCGACAAATTTTATGATACATGAAGCGATAGTTTTACTACAACACTAAAGTTGCGATCTTATCTCATCGAAGTTAAGTAGTAGATGACTTGTGAAACTCGGATGTGATTCATCGCTCGGCCGCGTTGAATTAATGTTTTACTTGTTAGAATTATTATGTGCACATAATTTTATCTATACAGCAAATATACAATAGAAACATCTTAATATTTCCTTAAGGCTTCGATCTAGAAAATGAACGAAGCAATTTCGTAGAATTTTCCAGAAAAACAAATATTTGCGTTGAAAACAATAACCGCGGTGCAGGTAGCCGTAAATAATTTCACTGAACTAACAATTTGTATAAATTTTGCGTGTAAATATTGTGTGAAATGAAGTCAGTGTGTTGAATAGTGGAACAGTGGATAAAATATCATTTTGTATTCCCTTTCTTAAATTCAACGAATTTTCGAATTCTACTATATAACATATAGTTTAATAGATTTATATTATCCACTGACACTTCGTGATGGAATTGCATTTTTAATATATTATTAGATTAAAACCAATATTTTTAGCTTTTCCACTTTATTTTTATTTGACCAGCGACCGGGTTTCGTCGTTACCGACATCTGATGATGTCGGTAACGACGAAACCCGGTCGCTGGTCAAATAAAAAAAGTGGAAAGCTAAAAATATTGGTTTTAATCTAATAATATATTAACATATGGTTTATTTTCAGGATTGATATAAAATGGAATACGTGGTTTCAATTCGATAATTACCTCTTTTAACGACACAACCATCGTTTTGCATTATTAATGAATATTGTGTTCAAAATCCATAGACGTTATTTGTCGAGAAAGATGTTATTTGTCAATTCTTCTTCATTGTATTGCTTATTTTGTATGAAATATAAAACAGCTAAATAAGGATACTTTAAACTACACTGTAGTTTTTGTAACGAATACGATGTCAGTCGACAACTTGTATTCAGGTTCCTTATTTTAAATGGATTCCAATGTCAACATTGAATAATAGTACTAATACCATAACCGTCATGACATTTCTTCTCGAGGCAAGCTGAGATGATGAAATGTCCTAAAATAAACTGTAAACCTCCTTAATTTCTATATATCTAGTCATGGATGCTTTTCAGTTATGTAGACTCTTGACATAACCTTTTTTTGGTTCGGTTTGATTTAGTTAATTTAGTATAATGTGGAAACTTGTTCGTATTCTTTGAAAGAGATACTAAAAATCTTTATGCTTACAAAAATAGTTCATCAAATTCAATGCAAATATATAACTAGTAATTTAAATAAATATAATCGAATATTATGGGTGAAATTAATGCAACAGAACTTTTCCGACTGACTAATCAAATGATTTAGAAAAATAGCTTTATTA
Source organism: Brachycentrus maculatus (assembly GCF_059751285.1). NCBI lineage: Eukaryota > Metazoa > Arthropoda > Insecta > Trichoptera > Brachycentridae > Brachycentrus > Brachycentrus maculatus. Next base: position 330,063 of record NW_028280973.1, read on the forward strand.
ATAAATACCACTCAAGTAGTATTTATTTGCTTACCCTATTTACGTCAACGTAAATAGGGTAAGCAAATAAAAAATATATAAATTTGTTTTCTTTTATGTTTTCTTATACTTAAGTGTAGTGATGATACCGATATCAAAGTTAAATGTATACTAACTAGCTACGTCATACAGAAAACAGAGTCATGAGCAAACTTCCACTTCTTATCAATGTAAAACAAACAACACCCATGAACAAGGTATTTTTCAGAAGCCTATAAATTGCAATTGCTCTTATGAGATTTTATTCAGTTCTTAATATACTTTTAAAGTGCATTGATAAAAAAACTCAACTGTAAAGACATAATTTGATTAGCCATGGGTTTGACTGGACGCAAGTTGGTTCTTTCGTCGGTGCTGGCGTTGTTTACTTTCTGCCAGCTATCTTCGGTGGATTCCTTCAACCAAGTATACCCTCCGGCTGTATATGGGGGAAACGTCAATGTTTATTCCAACAATTCTCACAATTTGGTGCTTGGATACCCGTACCCTGGTGTGGATCTACTGCTTCTGAGACAATTAGTGAGGAGATCTTCGGGGTTCATGAGGGTCGTCAGCGAAGACATCCAGTTTCCCTCCAACAAGTCGTCTAGCGTCTACACCATCACGGCTATCAAGGCGACGGACCAGGATATCAAAGGCAATGGAGGGTATGCTACCCTTCGAAGGGGAGGCATTGGATACAAGAACGTGACGATTCATTTCAAGTCGCAGAGGAATTATGGATACAACTTTATTCTTGAAATTTACGGACGTGCATATTTGTGATTTTATTCGGATTTAGAGACGTAAACCATCGTCCCGTTTCACTTCAGCAGTACGCAGATAAGAAGGCCAGAAGACAAATTTTTGAGTAAAGGTTTCTCTCCTTCTATATGCACGAAAATTTGAACAAAGCAGTCAAAAAATATTATTTTATAATTCTAAATACATTATGTGTAAGAGCAATAATGTTTCTTACTAAAAATATATTTCTTGCTCATTCTAAATATGAAATGTGCATTAAAATGCTTGATTTATTGCATTATTTTAGCTACATTAGCCCATTTTATCATTTGTATTATGTTATACATAACCTTATTAAAGTTTTATAATTTAATTTTATTTATTGTCGTTAATAACGAAAGCATAAAAAGATGAATAAATAATTTATTTTGAAACTAATGTTTTTTTTATAAATCCACCATCCACCATATTTTTAAGTACTTAATTTGTCATTAAGATTATTTACTAAATAATTTTTGAAATGTTATTCCTTTAAAAAAAAGTGTACTGTTCGTATTGACAGCTATATATTCATTTCTAATTCTGGCATTCTTAACTTATGACATTAAAAAGATAAACCCGAAAACTATCGAATACTCAGCTCATCAAAATGTTTTGTAAAAAATAATGGTTTATTTTTTAATTTAAGTTTTATTTAGTAAATACCACTATTTCTAAAAATCTATTGTGGCACGTGTTTCGATGCATTAAGCATCATTTTCAAACACCGTATAGATTTTAAGAATCAGATTTACATCAACAGATTATAATAAGAAATCCTTGTACACAATTCTAACCCTTATCTGCACCCAATGGTGCACGGGGCACTGCATCGTAGCGACGCAGTGTTATCTTGATCGTTAATTGCATGAAGGCAAGGTGATCAGCCCTGCGCTTCTTGCACCAGTCCAGGGTGATATTAAATAAATATAAGAGTGAAAATCGGCCATATTTATTTTGATCCCCCTGGGAATCGAACCCGGGACCTCCAGCACGGTAGCCAAACGCGCTGACCACTGCGCTACGGAGGTGGATAAATACACAATAATTGTACACAATAGGCAAATAAAATTTTTATAAGACAACTAATAAAGAATAAAAAAAACATCGTAATCTTAAATGCTTTATTTCTATTTTCCAGTTACATGGGTCACCACGGCTTCGAGTTGTGGAGCGCGCCAGAGGCGGCCGCGGACGCGGAGCCGGGCGCCAAGTGCGCCGCGGCGGGCGACCACCTGACGCCGGGGCAGGCGCGCCTGTGCGCGCTGTACGGGGACCACATGCCGGCCGTGGCGCTGGGCGCGCGCGACGCGCTGCGCGAGTGCGCGCACCAGTTCCGCGACCGCCGCTGGAACTGCACCACGCACAACGACACCAGCGTCTTCGGCCCGCTCGCCAAGATAGGTCGGTGGCCCTCCGACTCCTCACACTAGCTAATAATTAGCATAAGTAGCATTACTATCTATCATTAGAATCCTAACTGTCCATCAATCCTCCTCCCTCGCACAATGACACCAGCGTCTTCGGTCCGCTTGCCAAGATAGGTCAGTGGCTTTCCAACTCGGTAGATAATATGTAATGGATGACGTAGTGAATGGTTGATGGTATATCTCCAAGTAGGATGGAGAGCGCCTTCACGCCGCGCTGGCCGTGTCCTGAGCGTGTCAGACTATAGTAACATGGTGAATGGTTGATGGTGTATCTGCAGGTAGCAGGGAGAGCGCCTTCACGCCGCGCTGGCCGTGTCCTGAGCGTGTCAGACTATAGTAACATGGTGAATGGTTGATGGTGTATCTGCAGATAGCAGGGAAAGCGCCTTCACGCCGCGCTGGCCGTGTCCTGAGTGTGTCAGACTATAGTAACATGGTGAATGGTTGATGGTGTATCTGCAGATAGCAGGGAGAGCGCCTTCACGCCGCGCTGGCCGTGTCCTGAGCGTGTCAGACTATAGTAACATGGTGAATGGTTGATGGTGTATCTGCAGGTAGCAGGGAGAGCGCCTTCACGCCGCGCTGGCCGTGTCCTGAGCGTGTCACACTATAGTAACATGGTGAATGGTTGATGGTGTATCTGCAGGTAGCAGGGAGAGCGCCTTCACGCCGCGCTGGCCGTGTGCTGAGTGTGTCAGACTATAGTAACATGGTGAATGGTTGATGGTGTATCTGCAGATAGCAGGGAGAGCGCCTTCACGCCACGCTGGCCGTGTCCTGAGCGTGTCAGACTATAGTAACATGGTGAATGGTTGATGGTGTATCTGCAGGTAGCAGGGAGAGGGCCTTCACGCCGCGCTGGCCGTGTCCTGAGTGTGTCAGACTATAGTAACATAGTGAATGGTCGATGTTATGTCTCCAGGTAGCAGGGAGAGCGCCTTCACGCCGCACTGGCCGTGTCCTGAGCGTGTCAGACTATAGTAACACAGTGAATGTTTGATGGTGTGTCTGCAGGTAGCAGGGAGAGCGCCTTCACGCACGCGCTGCTGGCGGCGGGCGCGGCGCTGGCCGTGTCGCGCGCGTGTCGCGACGGGCGCCTGTCGTCGTGCGGCTGCTCCCGCGCCCTGCGGCCCCGCGACCTGCACCGGGACTGGCTGTGGGGCGGCTGCGGGGACAACCTGGAGTACGGATACAAGTGAGTTAAACCCTATTCCATTCTACTTCTTCATAACATTTCTTACAAAATATTCCATTATTAATAAGGCGCTTTGGGACTAACCGGTAATATTTTTGATTGGTTTAAGGCCCAATAAACGATAAATCGCAACATGATTTTCTGTAAACCCACTTTGGTTTTCTCAAATATGTTTTTGTATTGAAATTCATTTATTGTAAAAAAAGTCAAATTCCAATATTATTAATAAAAAAATCCCCGCGAAAACTCGTCCGACCTCTAGTGCAGCCGTTTGCGTTATGAATTTCAAGTTTGCGAGTTCCCCTTAAAAATTATCGTAGTGATAGGAAAATCTTTGTTTAAAATAATGGTAGTGTTTCTGTGTATTGTTTGGAAATTTTATATTTTTGTATATACTTAACTGATTTGTTTTAAATCTTTCTATTCATCTTAATTTAAAAAAAACTGAAATATCGTTTCCAATTATTTTATTTCAACATTAAACTAATTTTTGTTAATTGCTTCCTGTTATTTGAGAAACTTGATATTTTTATAGCAGAATGGAATACTTACCAATATTTATGTGCATTTGGATGAGTTTTTATTGTTGTATTTTCCAAATGAATATTAAATAAAGAAATATAAAATAAATAGCACAATACAGACATATTCTTAATACTATTTTTTAACATCTCATCAAAGATGAAGAAGAATATGGAAGTCTGGGCATTTACGGGGCTGACGACCGTCATAGGCTGGTTTAAGTGATCACTTTACACACGTGTAAAATTCACCAATTCTACCCATATTGACAACCACACTACTCAAATTCTTGGAAGTTCTATATATATGAACCAATTTAGACACCAATTTATTCTCAATATTATTAATATTTAAAGCATTTACTTTGTGGATAGTCATTTTTACTTATTTATTTTTTTACAAAAATGTTAAAAATATTAGTATATAACCACTCACCGAGATTTTTACGTCTACCCGTTTAGTGCATGTTTAACCTCGGCTCATAACGCATGTCTGTGGTGAAAACTTTAGTGCATGTTGGTCTTCGGGTCTACCAAAAATCTTTTGTGTAGTTTTAAGTGTGTAAATAAATGGTGCTATGGTGGTGAAGGGTGGTATTGTTTGTATGCTGTAATAGTGATTGTCCTGACGAAGAGACGGGTACGTAACGAAACCGGTAGACAGGAAAATCTCGTGAGTAGTTACATACTAATATTATCAACATTTTTGTAAAAATAAAATAATAATACAGACATTTAAAAATGTCCTTAATTCTTATTTTTTGGGGTTCTTTGCGTGACGGGAAGTTACATTATTAGTTCCAGTTGACCGATAATCTGTGGGCATATTTCATGCGCTCCTGGCATCCTTGTGTGGAGATGACGGGATAAAGGTAGAACAGGAGATAAATATCCTAATAAGTGGTTGACAGGAGTGTTCGGGACACCTTCACTATATCCTCCACGTCCTTATCGTACCCCCGCGCGATCCTAGATTAACCGTGACGTAAGGGTAAAGAGACAAATGTGAGAGTAGGGACGAAACATTGGTATCAGGAACATCGATACGTTGAAATATCGTCCGTTAATTCATTCGATTAACCGAAAAAATAAAATGAATGCTCTGTACATTATCTTATTGATTTCATAATAAATTATTTTTCGACCCCTATCCATATTTATTTTTTAATTCATTCATTTATTTAAACTTTATGCACAGAAAAAAAATAAGTACATTGGCGGGATTATTGCTAAAAAAAACAAAATCTTCCAACCAACCAAAAACAGACTAGTGATATTATTCAGATTACCTGTCCTTCGAACTAATTACGCGCGGAGTTCACCTATGTTCGTATGGTTAGTGAGTACAACTCATGTTTTAGCCAAGTTGACATTTTTAATTGCGGAAAATCTGTATAGAAAAGTCGAATGGTGAGCATATTGAGAGGATCTCAGGATCTTTAAAAACTATTCTTCTCTGCATTGTATGTATGTTCCTACTGGAATCAACATCACATACACACACACCCTCTTACACAAATTTTCTCTCATAAATTCGTGTTTATTTGCTAGATCTACACGAAATATTTTGTATTAATCTTTATGTTTCTGTGGTTAGTTATAATTGGCTTGTTTAATGTACATATATATTTTAATGTTTCGTTTTACATATGTTGCTGTTGTTAACCCAAATAATGAAAATACTAAAAATATTGATAAAAACGTTTGATAGCATATGTATATAGCTGTTTGCAATCAGAGGGTAGATAGTACTTGAACATTAAAAAATATATAAATTACAAATTTATATTCAGATGGTGCAAAAGGCACTGCATCGGATGGACACAGTGTTACCTTGATCATTAATAATGGTAGAATAGTAATCTAGTAATCCACAAATTTTCTAATAGTTATACATATCACATTTACGTCATATATAATGTGTTTGAATAGGTGAACACGACAGTGCTGTGACGTTATCTCTAGTACGCTATATCAAGGCTTGCTCGCTGTTTACTCAATGAGTATTGTTTTATATAATAAACCAGAACAAGATCGTGATTTTCACGACAGAAAAATACATTGTTCAAATATTGTTTTAGAAAACTGGTGTTTTTATATAAACTACGTATTAAAATGTAAAGAATGCATTTTTACTACACTAAATTGTCGGAGAAAATGTTTTAAGTTAGAAATACAAAAGTCTAAGCGTTAACAAGTCTTATGATGTATCATTGATTGGTTTAAGTGATCAATTTGTACACTGTGTAACATTCATCATTCTATGGATGACTGTCAAACATATTACTGAAATTGTGAAATGTTATATTACATTGCAAGTGAAGGTCACACATCAAGATTCGTTATAAACTTCATCTATGGTACATCTATAGCTATAGCTACATCTATGGTAGCCTACTGTAGGTCGTTAGTCCTGCAAACACCTAGATTTCTACGTTGCCATAACAATAACCTGCTTCATCTATATTGAGATAATAATTAAAACTGTTTACAACATTTTGAGTGTGTCCAAATACTTGTTCACAAAATCTGGATTATCTCCAATTACAGGAGCCATTTTCATATTATTTTTTGACATCTCATCAAATAGAATTGGTGAATGTTACACGTGTGTAAAGTGCTCACTTAAACCAGCCTATGACGGTCGTCAGCCCCGTAAACGCCCAGACTTCCATATTCTTCTTCATCTTTGATGAGATGTCAAAAAATAATATTAAATCTGTTGATATAAAAATCTTCTATGTTGGGATAACTCTATGATTTGCGAACATTTATTGAAACGCTCAAAATATTGTGAATAAATTTGACTAGAGAATCCCGGGTTTAAGACCTAGAGTAGGTAGTTTTTTTGTTGTTGTGATATTGTATATTGATTTTGTTTATTGTAGTTTTTTCCTCTGCCAAAAGTTGTAAAATAAAATAAAACTTTATAATTTAATCATTGAAAAAAATAATCAAATATTGGTACATTTATGTAGTACGCGTGATATTGACGCAGGCGACAATTTTATCAGCAACTGATATACACATCACCCCTATTAAAGCGATCACTCAAATGAGCCGCGTTTGGGGGAGACTTACATTATCTAACTGCCTACAATCTACCCCCGAATCAGCCCCTTCCTAAATTTTACTCAACATTGTTCTTGATTTTTGAAAGCGAGCCAAACGATGATTATTTATTCTACATTATAAAGAGAGCATTATTGTTTAAAAATATTACGAAACTAGACTGTTGATTTTGAAAGAGTTAGGTGTTGGTTAACAAAGCAATGCATCTAATTCTTAAATAATAAAGCAAATGCAATAAAAGTCAACTTTCCTGATCGACGCTGAATATGTCATGTCTTTTTCAGTTTTCTCTTGTTTCTACGTTCAAATGAAATTCGCGCCATTATTCTAAGATCACTAACCTAAACATAATAACACATATCGCTCACTCCTTTCAAGAACGTCATAAATCAAAAATCGTCAATTTTCAGTTGTGCATGTTTTCGGAATGCCCAGAAAATGTACTACATCTCAGCAAAAGAGGCATATTTTTAACTTAATATTTACCCGCTACAGGGCAGAAAGTGTTGTTTTTGCATTTTGAAGAAAAGGTATTGTTTAATTATTTTTTTAAATATACTTAATATTTTTCAAATGGAGAAAAAACCTTCAGGTTTTACCTGAAAAGATCTGTTGCACAGTAAAAAGTTCAATAAGTGGCTTGATATTTATTTTTAATACATTGTATTATATTTTGAAACTTTAAAAACGTTTTCCTGAAAAATCAAGTGTTTTGATTTATGACGTTCTTGAAAGAAGTGAGCGTTATCTCTCATTTAATGAAAAAAATACAAGGGAGACAAAAACTGCATAATATCTAGATTTTTGGTTTGTATTTGGTGAAATACATAAATACTAGTATTAACATTAATTACATTTATAATTATACCAAATATAACAAAACACTAGACATTTTAAATATTTTATCTTTTCTGATTAACAAAATATAAGAACAAATTCTAATAGCGATAAGTATCGACTGAACAGAATTTAAAAAAATTGTAACAACTTTTTTCATTATTTGAACATGTTTAAACAGTATTACCAACTATGTTTTATATTATTTCATCTCCTCCTTTTTGGTATTTAATCCTACTTATGCCTTCTTATTAAGTAGTTGTGTAATTATTTTGACTGTCAAAACATGACATTTCTTAGTCTATGTATTCATGCGTTTAATTGAACATATATCCGCTAATTCAAGCAATAAAACGTACAAAACTTGACCACTCAAACAAGTGAGTTTTTGGTTGGTTTCAAGATTTACAATATAATCGTAGTAACACAACCAATGTACAAACCTGTCGTATAAAAAGTTAGAAAAAATATTAAATTCAGTAAATTAAATTTTGACGTCAGTAGTTAGCTTCTTGATTTGGGTTCATAGTTTGAAGTTACTCTTAAGTTTTCTCATCTTCTTTATTTCCCAATAGCATGCAGATTAGTGACGCTGTATCGTGGATCGTGTATGCAGTAAAGAGACACGTGGCAGTTGTATTAGTAGCTCGGTATTTAGTATTGTGGGCTGGTCATGCGGAGAAAATTGTTTTTATGATTTTCTGTACTTATCTTTTGTTAGAGTCCACATTAGGTAGAAGTTTTATATTAGGGGTTGACTTATTCAACAGGGCGGGTGTAAAAATCGTTACACATTCTAACTAGCTTCAAAAAATTCATAGTGTTTATAGTACAAAGCTGCTTGGTCCATTTACCAAAAATGGAATTCCTACTTTTTTTCAAAAGTATAATTAAGTGTTTAGTTACCGTACTGGATGTCCCGGGTTTTATTCCCAGGGGGTCAAAAAATATATATATGTGATTATGCCAATTTTTTCAAATTTCAATTAAAATCATTCTGAAGCCCTGAATCAATCTCTTTGCCTATATGTAATTAACGATGAAGATAACAGTATCGATTCGAGGTAGTTCCCTATGGACCATTTGGCGCGCATAAGGTTTTGAATAAGATGTTTTCTATTTTGGTGTAATTTAATTATATTGTATTTTTACTTATTTTAGATAAAACCCTGGTTTATTTTTGACAAGCTACCTTATTTCGTCATTATCAACATACTTAGAGTAATCGTTTTCAATATTCAAATTATTTTCAAATGTTTTCATGTTATTATAGTCTAAAAGAGAATGTACGATAAGTTAGATACTTTGTAAAAATAAGGTTGTCATAAATTGTCAGATTTTTCATATAAAATACTTTTTGGTATAAAATTATTTTAAGCGCAATTCTTGTCACCCTGTTTTGGGAGTCCGGAACGAATTTGTCAAACCGGTTAGATACTGTATCATGAACGAATAGTTATGCTTACATTATTATATCTTTTTTATAATAGGGGAATCTTGATTAAAATAATGGGGGATACATAAAACCCGAAATATTTACTTTTGAAGTTGATGGAATAGTTTTAAAAAATTATATTATTGAAGAAATCAAATTATTGGCATGTGTCCTTCAATGTGTTTGCCAAATTAGGTTTTTTTTAATTAATTTAATATTAGTTTATTTATTAATAAGTGCCTGATTCCTAAAAAAAGTTAGGAATTAAAACGGGAAAGTATTGATAATAAGCCTTTTCTCATTCTAGTATATTGCGCAGTATGCACACATATTTTTTGTTCCTAAGAATTATCGAAATCCATTTCACTCGAAAAGTAAATGAATAGAAACTGTATTAAATTGAAAACACAACCACTCTCAAACAAAGTAGTTAAAAGTGATCCTCACTTGAGGGTAATTTGGAAAAAGGTCGAGAAAGGACAATAAAAAAAAGGTCAGAGGTGAACTCATAGCCAGGAGCACAGAACCTCGGTAGAAGAATAATGACAAACAAACATTGAATCCCTATTAGTTTTTTGTGTTACCAGAAAATTTTCCCACTTTTGTAAAAAAGTACTAAACCGTTAGGAGTTAATACCCTGATAGAAATGAGAATCGCATCCGTTTTGACTATTTGCCTCTAAATTGTCGCAGTTTACGATTATGGCTACGTTAAATGCGTTCCGTTGTGCCTTCTCCCCGGTTTTCCCTCTGCATTACCCATTCAACGTTCTGTTCTCCGGGTAGTTTTTCACGCTACGAAAGGGCTTCAATTTCAGATTTTCAGGAAATAATGAAAATTCAGTCTTCATTTTCAACGTGAAATATTTTAACGTCCTTCAGAAGCCTCTTTATTATGACAAATTGTTATTTATTCAATCGAGTTTGGTATACAAACAGTTAATATTAGCGTTTGAACTTGACGTGTTTAATTAAGTAAGAAAAATTGTTGAGATGTTTTATAATATTTACATTTATTTCTACGTTTGAAAATACGCGTAATGAAAAAATATTACCTTGAGTTTCAGGAATTTCTAACGTCGGAGGCTAGTTGGGTCGGGAGCGCAGTAACTCGAAGAGGTGTTTTACGTGAATTTCATACGTTAGAAACAGTTTTCGGTGCGGGAAAACCCGAGCGCATTTCCCGAAGGGAGAATTTTCGTTTTAACATTTGACGCATTTAACAGAAAGCTCATATTCGTTTTCCTCTGCGTAGAACACTACTAGGGCGACATAATGTCGAGGAGTAATCTCTTGGACACTAGAGACCGCGGTGGAAAAGCGCATGCGTCGAACCGTAGCGCTCCCATGAATGAAATCGTCACAAGTAATGTGCAATACTTCTGGTTAATATAATATTACCAGACCGCACCGGAAAACCATTGTCATCGGGAAAAAAAGCTCCGTACAAAGATTAAATATTCACTGCTAACGTTTTCCATCATAACAGTTTTCACAAAAACATGGATTTTTCTGCATATTTCGGCTTTTATACACCAGGAGTCCATAGCAGCCAAAGGATAAGTTAACCTAGTTTTCTCGAATCCTTTACTGTTTACTATAAGATCAGAGCTTTTACAATGAAAAATTCTTCATTGAAATAAATTACATTAATGCGTTTAAAATAATAAATTTTCAGTTTGGTGTGCAAAATTGTTAGAAGGCTATTGAGTGTATACAAATATATGAAATCATTTTTATAGTACCAAAATGGTCGTATACTAGAACCAAAAAGCTCTGGGCAATTGAAAGTTTCTTTTACTAGCTTATTATATTAGGAAAGTATGAAATGAAGGGGTTAAATAAAAACTTCAGTAGTTGAAGAAAATTACAGTATTTGATCAGAATATTGTTAAATTTTAATATGTTTTGTGACAGAAAAAATATTTTTTACCAACACTAAACGAATAAAAGAGTTCCAAACAATGAAAATGATTAAAATGTTATTAAATGTTATATTTTATTATAAAAAAACTAACTGTAGAGAAGTGAGAAGAAATATTTCCGTTAGGTGAGAGAAGAAATATTTCAACGAAAGCTTAAAAATTTGACGCGAAACATCGTATCGATGAATTTTTCCTATCCGGAGTGCATACATCGAAGGGGAATAGGAATGTGAAACATTCCAGATATTTCCTTCGGAAAATTGGCGGGAACTTCTAACGATAGCTCTGGAGCAAATTCCCGCATTCCAGACATTTTTATACCAGGATAGCATGAAACGGAGGAGACCGAGGCTCATCTGAAGATTCCGAGCTTTTCAGATTGCGCGCGCTCGGAGAAAAGTGGTTCATGAATATGAGTTCCAATTGGAAACACATACATATTTGCATATCTTTTCTCTTAAATTATGGTGCAAAAAAAATACAGGGATAACTTAGATGTACGACCAAGGTAATTTTTTAGTACCTATAATATTAAATATATTATTATATCAATCAATGCGGTTACGCCAAGAATAATTAGAATGAAAACAAAGTATTTTGGACTTTTATTATGTATCTTTAAAATAAAATTTTAAACTACATACACACATATACATATGTATATAAAAACCTACAAATATATTTCAGATTCCTTTTATTCAAGTACCGGTAACAATTGTTACCATTTTATCTAAAAAGCAATGCCAAAAAAACTACAGGAAAAAAACAAAATATTACTAACGCTTTCATTATTACTAGTTAAACGAAACTAAAAACTGATAGTTATAGCGTTAGAAGGCTAACGGGGACGTTATCCGTAACCGTAATAGGGGGGCTTGGAGGGGATGGATAAGGCTTTAGCGCTTAAGATTGTCCAAATCCGTTGGAAAATACCAGGAGCACATGCAGTCAGGAGAGGTTAGATACGGGATAATCGCTTATGTTACATACACATAATGGCGTACATCACATATTAAAAATATATATATTTTTTGGTATTTAAGGACAAAAGGCAATCGTGTGGTAAAAAAATGTTTTATTATAAATTGAAATTCATCAAACTGTATTGATAAAGGTCGATTACGAAGAATATGAAACGTAACATGATTAATATTTCCAGCGAATAATTGGATAGCAGTTTTCTCTTGTGGGAACCATTATCAAGCTGTGTCGAAAATATCACTTACATACAAGTTTTTTAAGTACAAATTTTGAAAGAGCGTTTTCAATTATCTGGAGCTCAACTAAACCTGGTCTGGGACTGGATCAATTGTTCCTTTCGGTCAATTGTTTACGAGTTCTCTTCAGGAAATTTTGTCTGAAAATGGACTTGGCACCAAAAAATATGTTTATAAATTTAGTTAAAGTATTATTCTTAACAAAATATGTATAAAAAGATAATCGTAGAAAACGTAGCAAAAAGGAATTTTCCCAAATTTGTATTTTTAGTTTAAACCTTGTGGATTTCTAACAAGAATACCAGGCGCACAGAAATGTTTCGTAACGTCTACGACATCGTATCCAAATCCACTTTCCCGCTCTTCCTGATTCGACAGCTACCATTCCAGCCAATATAACCGCTACGCAATCGCCCCAAGGGACGGATTTGGTCTGCCACGACATCGGAGAGATATGATGGTTTTGTAATCTCGCTTATCTGTTCGGGGGTGGAGCAAAGAAAATCAATACTTAAGGGCGGCGCTTAATACATTCGAGCGGGAAAATTGTGACACGTGATACGCATGCTCAGAAACCACATTACAAAAACAGAATGACGTTTTTCAGAAATACCTTAAAAAGTTTATAAAAGTCTATAAAAACAGTCAAATTTAAAAATACTCAATTATTGCGTAAACAAGCATTTTATTTCAATTTACGTGATATTTTTCAATATATTTTTTTAACGCTTTGAAAAACCAGTTTAGGTTATTTTTTAAGATGTAGGATTTAGGCCCTCATGGGTTTTAACTGAAAATACATTTGTCCTCAGTATAAGTTTGGTTGTTGGTGAAGTGTATTTTGTGAGGGAAAATGGGGTGAAATTTATAAAGCAACATCGTAAAGGAGGTAAAATTTTCCTCTACATTCTACCAGGCGTAAAATGCCAGGAGTAAATTTTCATTAATTATATACAAAATACAAATTATATTGTTATATCAAATTCATCATTTTTGATTTACACTAGTACAGAATGATGTGATTATTATTTCTGGCCAAAATAATTCACGCATATTTTAAATAAATAATATAATTATGTATTGATTTTATTTCCATTGCCAATAATTACAAATTCGAATATGCAATTGCGCGTTGGTATTCGTAGTTAGGTCCAAAAGTTTCTAGCCGGAAGGAGTCTATTAACTGATTAATTTATTCAATAAAAAAATTCGAAATATACCAAAAGTTTTATACTTTTTAGGGCAGTGAAACTTTTATTTTTTATTTATTTACTTTTTTATTTATTTATTGAACAGCTAAAGCCTTTAACATAATATATATACTGTATCTGATATAATATAATAACAAGTATCTAATATAATATAATTCAATTAATATAAATCAAGATTTTTTACGATTATCTCCATATTATGTAATGATCATTAATATTAAAAAGATACTTGTTTTTGGTTTTTTGTTATTTAAAGGCAAATATTATGCTTAAAGCACAATATAAACTAAAAAAATACGTTTTTTCTTTTCTTTTAGATTCACGGAGAACTTCGTAGACGTTCGAGAGAGGGAGATTAGATCCAAGAGGGGTAGTAAACGGAGGGCGAGGGCGCTCATGAACCGACACAATAACGAAGCTGGAAGGAGGGTAAGTTTGTCGCCTTCACAAAAAGTTATTTGTATTTTAAGAGTGTCAAATACAGCGATAACGACCGTTCCATACCTTTTTAAAATAAAATTTACTACCATTGTGCTAGTATGTATTGAAACCGATTGAATAAAAAATGTTTTTCGAAATACCAGTCTTTAAGAAAAGAATAGTATATTGTAGAAATGAATAATTGACACGATAAGTAGTAAAAAAGGTATTTTGTTAAGTAATAGAGAAGAAAAAAGGTCAAATTAATTCGAAACATTAATAAATTGTCTCTATTAAAAAAAAGTGAAATTGCAACAATTTTCCACGTTTTTGTACATAACCATAAATTTGTATATTGATGAATTTCCTCACATAACCAAAAGTATTATTTTATTGCTTCCATTTTGTTTTGAAATTTCTTTGTGATAATTGATTTAATACAATTAAAAATATCAAGTTGTTATTTAAATTAAAATAAATAAAAAAGGTTAAAAAATAACAGAACAAATAAAAAATACATTTACACATACAGTACAAAGAGACAATATAATTATTTGTAAAAAAAGAGGAAAAACAAAATGTTAACCTTTTAAAATATTAATTTAAAATAAAATACATTTTTTTATTAATCGAAAACAAAATGTAATAGAAATAAACGAGAAAAACCATTATTGATCGAATGAAAAACATAAAATTACACATTTTTATTTATTTAGAATGAAATAAAAAATTAAATATTAGATATTCAAATTTATTAATTAATTACTACCTTCGCTTAAATAATCTCAGTTATGGCTTTGAATACTTATTGGGGAAATTTTGAAAAAAAAATATATCGAATAAATCTCTAATATCTCGCTTCATACAAAATAAAACAGTTTTAATTTTTGACCATAGGATCTTCGAAGTTGCATCAGGTATATATCAGGAAGAGAAAAAGAAAAGCTTTGATAAAATAAATAAACTAGACCCAAATTACCAAATGAGAAAATATATTTTTTTAAAGATTGAAAAGATCAAGATCATTAGTCGGTAAGAAATCCGAAAACAAAAACGTTCGCTAATTTTTTTAAATCTACAATAAGGATTAATAATGCCCTACTGTGCGTGTAGTACTCGTATATGTGCGTTCAGTATTGTAGTATTGGTAAACTATACTCTCGCAAAATGGTTTAATCAGCTATTATCTATTCCAACACATACAGCCAAAGGGTTGCGAGGAAATACGCTGTATGTATATCGCCTCTAACGTCCTGATATCCTGGTACTATTTATAATTATTTATGCGGATCTCATTACCTGTGTTTATTATAAATGATTTAAAACATGTTATTAAATATTAAATAAATTATAAAAGTACCAAATAAATAAATTTAAGAAGATGAAATGATTTACTTCCAACGTTTTCAAACAAATTTGTAATGATTATGAACAAATTATCGTGATATAAAGTTTATTAATTACCAGGGAAATATGAAATACACAGTACATAATATTGTTATCGCTGTTAACATTATTAAAATAAAATAAATATTTTATTTCATACATTATAGCAGGATATAATTTTCTCAATGAAATTGCTATGTGTTACCTTAAAAAAAGTTTTCATAATTTTTAAGGAAAAAAACTTATTTCCAAAGTAGTCTTTTAAATGATTCACGTTATTTTCTCTACCCACGCTGTGATATAAGCACTGTGTTGCATGAATTATTGAAATTCGAGATGCCTTAGAAAGCAAAATAGCTGACATTGTAATCAGTAGATCAAAAATACAACGAGTTATTAAAAATAGAAGGTTCTAAAAGAGAGATAAATCATACGTAACTCTTAAGAGTATGCAAACATGACATTATATGTATGATTAACACATTGAAAAAAATGATACTTGCAGAGTACTTATATAATGTAATCACATATCTTATTTAATTTAATTAACTATCAATATAACACTGCGTCAATGCGATGCAATACCCTATGCACCATTTGAGTTAGAAGATGAAAATCACCGTATTTGGTCTTTGAAGAGAATTTTTTAGTACGTAGTTAAGAATTCTCAGGAAAATCAAATTCATTCCCTTTGTAATGAAGTCGATTTGAAGCGCTCAGCAATAATTCTTACAACTCCATTTTTACGACGTGTGAAATTAAACCTTTTAATTTGCGCCTCGACAGTCTAGATTACAGCAGTGGCGTAGTTGGATTGGATTTTTAATGTGTTCCGAAAAATACAAGTATCTATTACTTACTAAGTACCTACTACTTTGTTACTTAAAAATGGTTTTTCGATTTTTTTAAAACTCCTTATATTTGTACAATAAATTTACATTAGCGACCTTATTTCTAAAAAGCAATATCTAAATGAAAAAGTTAAATGTAATTTTTTATTTTTTATTAATCAAGTGTTTTTGTATTGTAAAAAAAAGTATCTACATTCTTATGCATGTAAAAAAATATGGTGCATTAAAAATATTTTTAAATCTAAGTACATATATTGTTTTCTGACTTAATCGCATATAAAATTAGGTCTGTTACTTATAATAGATTTTTGTCACGATGTTAGTTTATTGGCTTATAAATTTATATTAAAAATCACAAAACTATCGAAAACATTATTATAGAAATCTGTAGAGAACTATGGAGATATTAAGGTTTAAACTTAAAACTAAAAACGTGCGTTCGCATACGTCATCAAATTTCCGTCATCGAACGGTTTATGACGTCATATGGTTTATAGAGCTGTAATAGTAGTCGTATAAATTGTTTGTTTACCACTACACTACCATTTGTGTTATACAAATATGAGGGGAGGGGGGGGGTGGCAGGGTAGACCATAGACATCAACAAATAGAGCCGCCAATAATTTAGCAATGCTACCAATATTAAAATAAGTCCATAGTTTCTGTGATGTCATTCATTATCAACTTACGAAAACAACGTTTTTACGAAGGCGAATTTTCCAAAAGAAAATGATTATATCGGCTGTTATAAACACAAAACGAGTCTAATGCAATCCTTTATAGGTTGAGTATATTAAATAAGATATTCCCCACGTCTGATAATGATCCATTGAGTTACGCAATTTTTTCACATGTTATAGTTCAATCTTTCATATGTTGATAAATATTTAATTTCTTCAAATAATCGCACGCCACTGGATCATGAAATAAAAGTGCAATTACCAAGGGCGGGTATAAAGGCCTCTCAAGGCGTTATGGGACGGGACTCGATGCAGATACCTGCTTTATCTTAGAACACGTCTGGAAATCAGAAACGGGAGAGAAAAGTCTCGCCTGATTAATTATAGCTAGGGTTATGTATCCCGTCTTCGTAATGGAGTGGTATCTTGCTTGGCTACCATGCACTAAGTCCAGGTTTTGGTCCACAACAGGATCAAAAAAGTTTTTTTTTTAAATAATAGAATGTACTTCGCCTGTAGTTTTGTTAATTCAATATGTATATATATATATATATATATATATATATATAACGTGGTAATATTTTCCTTTTGAAAATTGCGTGTAAATAATATGTAAAGTGGGTGTATAATAATAAAATAAACAATGTGTTGCTTTGTAATTAAAGTTTATTCTTAATTTATCTTTATAATAATTTTTATATCTATCTATCTATCTATCTATCTGATTCTGACAGTTAATAATATTATCGGAAGTCTTTTGTTTTATTGTGAGCGACGCATGCGGCATCTGGTGGTAGAACTGTTTTATGTAGGTACTATTTGTAAGTACTTAATAAAATGTATAGGTAGGTACCTAGTTATTTTATTACATCTCCCCCCTTGGGGAAGAAAATTCATAGTAAAATTTTCACTCGTCCTCCGGATCATCTTCTTGTAGTGAAGGGACTGGTATAAGTTTAGTGATATGATAAAGTTTTTTTTTTCTTTCTTTCTTTTTTCCTTCTTTTTTTTCTTTCTTTTTTTTCTTTCTTGTTTTTTTTTTCTTCCTTTTTTTCCGTTTTTTTTTTCTTTCTTTTTTTTGTATTTTTTTTTTCTTCTCGACCCTTTTAAAGTAGACACAGTTTTTTTTTAATCCATTTGTTTTTTTCTTTTGAATTCCTTCATTTTTATTCTGATCTCTTAAAGTATCTTCTAATTTAACCAAATTTATAACTTTTAATTGTTCATCTGCATTTTCATTCGAGTTTAATACTGGATTCCTGCTTAGACAATCTACTTCGAAATTCTTCTTTCCTGGAGTATATTTTATTTTATATTTTGTAGAAATTTTTTCCACATTATTTTTATTTTCATTTTTCAAGCACTGTTTCTGTGTTATTTGTATGTCTTCATTTTTATTCTGATCTTTTAAAATATCTTCTAATTTAACCAAATTTACAACTTTTAATTGTTCATCTGCATTTTCATTCGATTTTAATACTGGATTCCTGCTTAGACAATCTACTTCTAAATTCTTCTTTCCTAGAGTATATTTTATTTTATCTTTCGTAGAAGTTTTTTCTACTTTATTTTTATTTTCATTTAAGCACTGTTTCTGTGTTATTTGTATGTCTTCGTTTTTATTCTGATCTTTTAAAATATCTTCTAATTTAACCAAATTTACAACTTTTAATTGTTCATTTGCATTTTCTTTCGATTCTAACACTGGATTCCTGCTCATACAATCTGCTTCGAAATTCTTCTTTTCTGGAGTATGTTTTATTTTATATTTTGTAGATTTTTTTTCCACATTATTTTTATTTTCATTCTTCAAGCACTGTTTCTGTGTAATTTGTAAATCTTCATTTTTATTATTAATCTTATCATCCTCCTTTGTTTTAAACCAGCACATTGCTTCAGAGTGATATCGAGTTCCCTTATTTAAATTTTCACAAATCTTACATGGACTTTTATCTTTAATTTTATCACTAGTTCTTAGATTTCCACGTCTTCTTTGTTTATCTTCTAATCGTTTTCTTTGATCATCTTCTAATTTTTCTCTCTCACTCCGAACATATTGTAGTAATTGTTTTAATACATCTAATGTTTCATAATCCATTTCCAATTAACAAAATTGTCGTTTTATAACGTGGTAATATTTTCCTTTTGAAAATTGCGTGTAAATAATATGTAAAGTGGGTGTATAATAATAAAATAAACAATGTGTTGCTTTGTAATTAAAGTTTATTCTTAATTTATCTTTATAATAATTTTTATATCTATCTATCTATCTATCTATCTGATTCTGACAGTTAATAATATTATCGGAAGTCTTTTGTTTTATTGTGAGCGACGCATGCGGCATCTGGTGGTAGAACTGTTTTATGTAGGTACTATTTGTAAGTACTTAATAAAATGTATAGGTAGGTACCTAGTTATTTTATTACATATATATATATATATATATATATATATATATATATATATATATATATATATATATATATATATATATATATATATATATATATATATATATATATATATTTAACTAACTTAGATTCACAACATTTTGAGTGTGTCCAAATACTTGTTCACGAATCTGGATTATCTCCAAAAGGACTTATTTTTCATATTATTAATTCATGTTATTACTGCCTAACTTAATCAACTTACTAACCTAACATACTGCGTACTCAAACCAGCCTATGACGGTCATCAGCCCCGTGAATGTCCAGACTTCCATATTCTTTTTCATCTTTGATGATATGTCAAAACATAATATAACTTATATTTGTACTAGGCAAAACAGCTGGCACAATTTTTTTTTGTATTTTGTTCAAATAATTAATACAACTTGGTAGACTCAAAAAATTAGAGTTTGATTTTAAAATTTAATATATAAATTAACTAACTTAATATCACGCCGCTTCCCCCAGGGGTAGGCAGAGAGAATAGAACGTCACATCACTCTGTTGTTTCTTACTGAATTTTCTTAGATATCTTTAAGTAAATAAGTTTTTTTTAATTGCGATGTCTATCTTTTTTTTTAATGGCAGATTGTCAAAGTTATAAAATTTAAAATAAATGCAATTGTAAGAGAAAGTGATACAAAAGTATCACTTTCTTTACATAAGTATCAAGTTTCAAATACATATAATATAAATGTATTCGAAACTTATTATAGGGTTTATGATTGTATTTTGGCATAAAAATACAAAAGCCATCAAAATTGTTTGATGTATTTGGTGAGCCAAAAAAAAAATATATAAAATTTTCCAAATATAATATTTTTTAAAAGCTCGAAGTACTCAGTATCATAAATGTTAGGGACAATTAACATATGTTAATTCGTTTTAAGTTGAAATATTGTGAAATTCATTTGTGGAAGTTCTAATATTGGCAAAGTTTAGTTTAATTATTGTAATACTATAGATGTGATTAGTTCTAATTTCGGCCACAAAGTGCACACTGCACGTCCAATCGTCTCCCCAACGAGCTGAATGTGGAAGCAGCAGATGTGCAGGAAGTCCAATTCAAGATAACGCTACTTAGTTGAATGTTATAGAACAATTCTAAAAGTACTATTCAACTCCAGCCGTGACGATTGTATTCCCTAGTAATGTTGCTTAATGGTTACATCTTTGATATTGATATGAAAGCTAAACCTTTATTAGGTAAAAAATTAAATTGTTGTAACGTTTCGAGATTTAGAAATGATGAAAAGAAATTTCTGTTTAATAAATATAATCAAAAAGTATGTTTGCCATTTTAGCCGATTTTATTATTTTTTTGGTGATGAGGTAATTTTTTATTGTAGAAGAATATTATTACTATCATTCCTTTGTGGTACTCGGTCACATAAGCAATGCCTATCCAACGACTGTGATAGTGAACGAAATATACGTTTAACTGTTTATTTAAAATTTTACATTTCTTCGGTTTTTTAATTATAAAATACGCATCATTAGAGTTTTGATACATGAATGAAGATTGTCATTTATGTTAGGTTTAAAAAAAATCATCGAATGCCTAGTTTTTTTTACTACCTACCCTGAAAAGAAACCCTATACACACCAATGCAACCACAAATAATTAGTTTAAATAAACTGTTTTATAATACTAATATGTTTCTTACAATATTTAACTATCAGCGAGTCTTTTTTTTATGGTCAATGTTAAAAATCGGTAATAAACGTATTTATTCTAGGTTTTCTGGTATTAGCGGGTAACACGTTTTGTTTTCGCTGTGGTGCTCACTTCATTAACTATTTATTATATATATTTTTTACTGCTAATATAATGCTCCAAAGTTTTCGGACAAAATACCATGTGTAAAAAATAGCATTTACATTTAAACTTTAATCAAATTTCCTACAAAATATATTTTTTTACAAGAAAAGGGCAGATTAACTTTGAATATCAAAGGGATCCATGGCTTTGAAAGTTATTTTGATATAATATCATTATTTTGGTTATTCTTCTATACAGTACTTCGATTCTCCTACCTTAAATTATAATCTTATGACAAAACTCTATTGAAAAAACGTGAATCACAATACTCAGAAATATTGAAACAATATCCCATGCAATTAACAATTATATATAATAAAGTAATTTATCTTGTAGAGGCGTATAAATGCCATTGCGGTTGGCCATAATGCTATGTGTTTTTTTACAATTTAAATATTTATGTGTGAAAATTATTACGTAAGGAAATCGATTCCTTGTAATTTGTAATCACGTTGTACAATTAATACAAGTATAAAGAATTTTCAGTATTGACGAAAATATTCATGAGTTAGGTATATAAATCAATGTGATAATATTGTAATTACCCATTAAAATTCAAAATCCATCAATATCGTATATTTTTATACAATTGATATTATTTTGAGAGTGAAATATGGTCGTTTTAATTTAGGTATTAAAGAGAATAACGTTTATATAATTTATATTTTATTTTCGTGTATTTGAATTCCTGTTTAAAAAACCATATTGCAGTAAAAACTTTTTTAAACATGATTTCTCTCGATTACAAAACGTATCATTCGACGACGATAGTCTGTAATTAAGGAAGAGTTCGTACTCATTGTCGGTGAGTTTATTGCGGCTGTTAATAAATAGTTGCGTTGAAATGAATTTTCAATTAGGATTTCCGAAATAAAATGATCTGTATAATTTATACGACATCAGAGGACACTATTTGCAAATTTTCTCTGGAACAGATACACAAATTTTCGTTTCAATATTGATAAGATTATTTTAGAAAAAAGAAAAAAACAGAAATCGCATGTGAAAAGTTTTTGGTTACATAGAATTATACAAGTTTCAACGAATGGCGTAATACGGATATTCAATCGTTTATAAAGCGATTATACCAATCAATAAGATTTAGATATTGTCAAAATGCTGTCAGATGGTGAAAGAATTATTAAAAAAAAAACATATGTATTTTATGTTCAATTACACACATATGGCATTGGTAAACTCACATACATATGAAATGGTTTCCGTAACAAAGAATATGTATATAGAAAATCCGAAAATAAAAAAGGGTGAATGTTTAATCCTGGGTAGAATATTAATATAAATAATTGGTCACTGTATCAATATTATTATTGTATTACACTGTATTAATATTATTAATTGGTCACAGGCCGAGAAAAACATGGCACGATCAGGTATGCCAAATACTTGAAAGTGGTCAGGTTAGGAGTCGTAATAATCGGCGGTATGTATGAGGAGATGCATGAACGTGGAAGAGACGAAGAATGTTTGCAAAGACAGAGTGGTGTGGCGTTCTATTCCCTCTGCCTACCCCTGCGGGGAAGTGGCATGATGGTTAGTTAGTTAGTTAGTTAGGTCACTGTATATATCATAATAAATCACTTAAGCCAGCCGATGGCGGGTTGTAAACAAATGTATCTATTTACGAGTATAATACTCATCGGTATTAAGATTAAAAGCGCTGCCATCAAATTGTTACTGTTTTGTTTTATTGTTGTACCGAATAGAATCCTTAAGTATTATATATCTAATAGTCATTAAGTCGAGATAACTGAGTCACAGGATTAGTTTATAATTGCTTCAGGCCATTAAGTAAATGGGAACGAGTTTGGGATGCTGTGAGTGTGAGTCTACTAAAGAAGCATTATTTTTCTATATTAACTCGAAGTAGATATCTTACAACTATTAGAACAGGATAATAAAAACGTAAGGAACCGTGAGAATGCAACTGGGGTTGAAATGATGAGAAATTTAACATGTAAATGTTAAATTTCTCATATTTTTTTGACATCTCATCAAAGACACATCTACATATGTTTATATTTTATATATAATATAAATAAACAAATTCATGCGCATATTGGGTTGCTACTCGTACCTACATTTTGAAATCATTTCAAAGCAATCGGTGAATAATCTTAGAATATTTACGATTTTGAACAACCGAACATTATATACCAAAGATAAAATAACTATCAGTCTATCTGTCCAATATATAAATGAATGAATAGAATATTTATATTTTTTTTTTACATCTCAACATAGATGAAGAAGAATATGAAAGTCTGGGCATTTACGGGGCTGAGACCACCATAGGCTAGTTCAAGTGATCACTTCACACAAGTGTAACATTCACCAATTCTACCCATTATTGAAAACCACACTACTCAAATTCTTGGAAGTTCTATATTTATATATAAACCAATTCCGAAACATTATTCTTGAATCACTAGAACTTCACTAGAGACATCTCATCTATTGGTGAGATGAAAAGAAGCTTTTTATTGAGCAGAAACTCTTATATTAGTATGTGAGGTCCGAATCCTGGATTATAATCACTATCATGAGAAACGCCAGAAAATATCATTTTCATTTTTATTATTTTAGCTTATAATTTTACCAGTTGTAATTAAATTTCTCATTCTTTTTTCCCCATATTTTCAATATCTTTTGCTTCAAAAATATTAGTACCTAACAACTTCGTTGAGTTCATATTGACATAAAGTAGATATCCACCAAGCCACCTGATGTGGCTAGTCGAAAATGATATATATTTATTAATTTATTTTTATAATTTTTGTAAAAAAGCGCTTCTTGTGCCAGTCAAGGGTTATATTCAAATAGTTTTGAGAGCAAAAATCACTTACATTTATTAAAATCCTCCTGGGAATCCAACCCGGAACTTAGAGCACAGCAGCTAAACATTTTACCATTACACTACGGAGGTGAATGTTTGGACAACTTGAAATTAGTTAATTTAAAATCCATTCATTGATTCGACTTTTGCTTTGTGGTTAAAATCTATCCATTTTTAATTTATGTTTTACTTGAGAAATACCACTTTTTCTTAAAATCAGTTAGAACGTCTGTTTCAATGCATTCCGCATCTTTTTCAAACATCGTATCACTTTTATGTTAGAGTTTTTTATTTAATTATTTCTATATCGCTCACTCCTTTCAACAACGTCATATATAAAAAAATCGTCAATTTTCAGTTGTACATGTTTTCGGAATGCCCAGAAAATGTACTATATCCCAGCCAAAGCGGCATATTTTAAATATAATATTTACCCGCTACAGGGCAGAAAGTGTTGTTTTTGCATTTTGAAGATACTAAATATTTTTCAAATGGCGAAAAAACCTTCAGGTTTTACCTAAAAAGATCTGTTGCACAGTAAAAAGTTCAATAAGTGGCTTGATATTTTTTTAAAATACATTTTATTATATTCTTAAACTTTAAAAACGATCTCCTGAAAAATCAAGTTATTTTGATTTATGACGTTGTTGAAAGGAGTGAGCGATATGAACAATTTTTTGATTATTATTTTTAGGCTGTCATCAAGAAGTCGACGGTAACCTGCAAATGCCACGGAGTGTCTGGGTCTTGCAGTCTTGTGACTTGCTGGCAGCAACTTGGATCCTTCAGAGAAATTGGTAAGCCTTATATTTTCTATTTCTTATAATATCCTTCAATATTTTTTTCAACTATGTATTACTGAGTATACTCTCTACCAGACACGGACAATCGATTATTCTGCGTCAAAATTTCTATGTTCAGCATTTCAACTCAATACGTATAGTATTGAAATATTCCAGTTTATTTCAGTTTATAAGAATACGAATAAACGAGATTATTAAAAAAATAGAGGAAATAAAAATCTATCAGAAACGGTAGATGAAAAAATCTTGGATGAGATATTATTTATTAAAGGATATTTTTTTCAAAAGCAAATTTCACAATTTAAGATTTTAGTTAAATATGTAGGAAAAAATAAATAAAATATATTTAAATTTTACGTATTATTTTCTTGTCAATTTACGCGCTTTTTATTTGCCCTATGTCATTTTAGACCCACCAAAATCTTCATGACCAGAACTTTACAAAAATATATACCAAAAAATATTTCAAGTTTTTTATGAAAAGTAATGTTGAAGGGTGTTTTTTTATATAAAAAATTATTATAATGTTTCAGATATGTATAATCCCTATATTATACAAAGGTGATTTATTTCTAGTTTTGTTATAAACGGTTTATTAAATAATAAAAAAAATATCAGTTTTCCCGGCGTCTTTCATAATATTTATTTCAAGAGTATTATGTAGATTGGATTAAAACGCTTTTTTATTTTAATTAGGTGGTTTAATTACAATATTTTGAATGGGTTGTCAGAAGAAATGATAAATGTCATACGGTATTTGGTGAATATTTTACCAGGTCTGGAGATAATGATCTCCCTTATACAATGGAGGAAAACAATTCAAGAAAGCATTTAAATAATTTTTGGAAATTATGCAGATTGGCCGACTGGCACGGAATGTCAAAACGTTTTAATACCATACGAGTATGTGCGAGTATGTACGAGTATGTCGAGCGAAAACTTCTTCACAACTGTAATTTTGATATCATCAGACGATTTAAAGCGGAGAGCTTGATTTATTTCTTGTAAAAAAATATTTAAATGAATCCACTTAACTGAACTGGACGCTCTTTAAATACAGATAAGTTTTTCAAGATTGAAATTTCTTAAAGGAAGAAAAAATATATTTTATTTTTGTTTTTATTTAATACCTCCGGAATGGAAATTATTACAAACTGTATCAGTTTGACCTAAGCTTCAGTTAGTTGCCCAATGTTTTTTGGATAATATATGGAAGTAAAGCTTGGAGTTGGCGATAAACGGGTGAAAGTAGGCTGAATGCCGTCGAAATACTATCTCTCAGACAAATGTGCTGCAAAACGATGTATATAAGGACAGAATGCAAGGTCGAGATAAGCATTATCGATAAAATTAAGAAATGTGTGTTGAGATGGCTTGAGATAACTTGTTTCTTTAGACCGACTCTTATCTAACCTCCTTAAATTTTAACTTTTAAACCAATTATTCTTCATTGTCTTTGTTGACTTTTTGTATGCTATTTGTCACTCTTTTACTTGTCATTTGTAATAATCTATAAGGGTAAAATAAGAGAATTTGAAAACGCGATAAAATTGAGTCTCAATAAAAATTCAAATAATTTTACGTTAGTGAGAAATGGCAAACGTCATAACTTCTACAAACGAGTAATCGATCGCGTCAATATGGAACGTTCACGAGAAATTGTTACTATCATATTGGGCGTCCTTAAGGGTGTATTCTCAAATATGCAATTCAGTACTTGACCGGGTGAATTGTATATTCATATATCGCTCACTCCTTTCAAGAACGTCATAAATCAAAATTCGTCAATTTTCAGTTGTGCATGTTTTCGGAATGCCCATAAAATGTACTATATCCCAGCAAAACAGGCATATTTTTAACTTTATATTTACCCGCTCCAGGGCAGAAAGTGTTATTTTTTCATTTTGAAGAAAAGGTATTGTTTAATTATTTTTTTAATTAAACTAAATATTTTTCAAATGGAGAAAAAACCATCAGGTTTTACTTAAAAAGGTCTGTTGCACAGTAAAAAGTTCAGTAAGTGGCTTGATATTTATTTTTAACACATTGTATTATATTTTTAAACTTTAAAAACGTTCTCCTGAAAAATCAAGTTTTTTGATTTATGACGTTCTTGAAAGGAGTGAGCGATATGAGGAGCCACGTATATTGCACGCATATTTTTTGAAAAATAATACCCATATTTACGAGATTTTTTTTTTTTTTTAACTCTTAATAACTCTTTTCTTTCCAAAACCATATACTTAATTACGTAAATCCTAGTACAGTAGTTGGATAGTTTTGAGGGTAGATGTGTCAGTCATTTATCGATATATTACATGATTTCAAAACAAATAAGATCTTTGCATTTTGCGAACAAATTAATATCAATACGAAGAAAGTAAACAAGTTCTCGAAAGACAATAATGTTATATTTCATACAAGTATGAATCACATTAGTGAGAGAACTGTACCGCTTCACGAGAACTGGGTGCGTCTTAATAAAGTTTTTTTGTTTGTTTCATTGTTTAGACTAATAAGTATTTAAAGTATGTAATTACATCCTACTCCATATAAATCCTTTATCACACTTTCGTATTGAAACACATTCATCTGGGGTGACCAGACAATGCACTAAAATATTATTTCGCTTAGAATGATCCTATTTTTTCTGACGCCCATTGCATTAATATTATCAGAGTGTAAGTTTAATAGAATTTGGAAATGTCGTTTATGCAAGGTACTTAAAGAAAAGTTTCTACAAACCGCTGCGAATTAATCCTTTGAAATGGGCCAAAACATAATGTAGATTATATGTAAAGACGGCGACCCATTGTATCAAGCCAATATAGTGCTCTAAACACCACTATTTTAAGATGAGGTGTAGTAAGAAGTCATTAGTATCCTCTGTCACTTCACTATTTCTGAAATTGATGGTATATGGACACCACAAAATAACGTAAAAGTGAGGTAAATTTCAGGTTCTAGATAAAAAAAATGGGTGATTAATTATAACTAACTAACTAACTAACCATCACGCCGCTTCCCCGCAGGGGTAGGCAGAGAGAATCGAACGCCACACCACTCTGTCTTTGCAAACATTCTTTGCCTCTTCTACATTCATGCATCTCCTCATACATACCCGACGATTATTACGACTCCTGACCCGGCCGCTTTCAAGTATTTGACATACCTGATTGTGCCAAGTTTTCCTCGGTCGTCCTCTGCTTCTTTTTCCAACTTCATTCGCTCCATAAATTTGTTTAACCGTTCTTTCTTCACTCATACGCTCCACATGTCCAAACCATCTCAACACACCTTTCTTAATTTTATCGATAATGCTTATCTCAGCCTTACATTCTTTCCTTATTTCATCATTCGAACATTTATCAAACATCGTTTTGCCACACATTCGTCTGAGGGATCGCATTTCGACTGCATTCAGTCTGCTTTCATCCTTCTTTTGCCAACTCCATGCTTCGCTTCCATACATAAGGGTTGGAACCAGAACTTCATTGTGTACTGCCAGTTTAGCCTCCGCTGATAGATTTTTATTTGCTAAAACTGATTTTAGTGCACCCTTCACTCTGTGTGATTAATTATTCTGTTTAAATTTCCCTATTTTTCTATTGTTGGTGGTTAAAATTAATTATATCTTTCTATTTTTTTTAACAAATATAGTAAATTGTATTAAATACACGCACATGTGAAATACGAACGTAATATTTATTAAAAATCAACCTTAAAAAGTCTCAAAAAGGACTATAATATTAGTTCTTGATGTCTCCTTCAAATCCGATATCATCGGGGACGACTTTACGCTAAAGTGTAAATGATGCCGTAATAGTAGAACTTAATATGTAATAATGTTATGTTTTATTTTGGAACTTAATATCCCTTAGCGTTCGTGCAGTCGCAGTCGTGCAGGCTGCAGGGCGGGGAAACTCGCACTTACGGACTATTCAGATCATGCGTGATGATACCTGACCAAAGGGTAGATCAAATTCAACACTTTTTAAGAGATAATATACTGGGTGACATCCACCCCTGTTTATTTTTTTTTGTAAATAGTACGTGATAGGAAGCTGAACATGACTAAGAAATTACACTAAGATCACTAAGAAATTGTTCGATAATGATATATTTTCTGTATTTTCATCAAATAAGGAGGTGAAACTGATAAAATTGAAGTCCGGATAGATTAAGGTAATCTGGGCGACATTTGTCAACTTTGACTGTCGAGAAAGGTATCATTTTCCATGTTTTCTGACCTAAGACGGAAAAATACCAGTCGAAAACAGATTATATCTTTGTTAAAAAAAAAACAATTCGTCAATATCAAGATTAGTCCGATCAGTTTTGATTGGATGACCCGAACGACTTACTTTTTTTTGGCATGAAGAATTTTTTAAAGGAAAAACAAAAAATACTATGAAAACACATTCTGTCAAGATTAAATATAAATTTGCGTAATTATGCAATATTTCACGATTATTTTGATGTTTCAAAATTATATTTATATTTCCGATTTAACTATGATAATCAAGAGAATTTTGAAAATCCTCTTGTAGAATATGTTTAATCCGACATTCTTTTAGAACATAGTTTAAAAAAATCCATTGATCCAGAGTCTAATAAAGTTTTGTTGAATTTGAACTCCCCTACAGTAAAATGTCGGCATGTTTAGGGCACGGTCCGCGGCGGTCCCTTTGTGTTCCCGTCATAGCAGATCATCATGCGACCTCACATACAGGAAACTGAACTATTTATCCATAGGGGATATTTTATTTTTATAATTATCATTTTACTAAATACTTTTTATCTATAATACCCCAACTTAACCCTCATTAAAGGAAATGATGCGTATGCAAGTCCACTTTAAAGGAGGCATCAGACACAAACAAACAAAAAAAACTACAAAATATCAAAGGTGGAGGAGATTATAAACGATTTTCTTTTTTCTCGGAACAAAAAAGTCGTAACTTGTCGAATTTGATACAAATTACTCAACCAAAATACTGCTTCCTTAATGAGGTATTCTCAACAAAAAATAATGTGAAAATACATCAATTTTAATTAAAGTTTTACTCGGTAAATACCACTATTTCTTAAAATGTATTGTGAGACATTTTTTTCTCCTTTTCCATAGAGATTATCTTCACACAGTAGACTTTTCTGGGTGATAGAAGCGCCAAAAATTGTAACAAAAAAAAACAAAACTTGTATTGGATGTATCAGAAAAATATTACTAAAACCTACGGATTTTTTTCTCATGTCTGTATAGTTAAATTATTATGATAAGACACATAGTTCCCCAAAATTGTAAGAATTTATATTTTTAATAGTTAAAGTAGGGATGATAGTAATTAAAAGTTGAGTGCCCCTGCCTTATGAATAATGCGTCATGACAAGAACAAATAAATGAATACATACACTGCTATCAGATAAATGTGGTCACATTGTTCTGTCCGGAGACTGTACGTCTAAATTATATACCAGAGCCGTCAAAGATAATTAACTTCCTCGCGCCTACTCCATTCACGAACCCACACTACTCCCCATATTAATGGAATCAAAACGAAGAAAAAACTTGCTTAAAATTATTTTAAGAAAATGTTTAATTTAAACCAACTCAACTCAAGTGTTAGCAATAGAAATTTATGATTCATATGTTATATAAAAGGAGTTTTAATTTATATTATTTTTTACATCTCAACATAGATGAAGAAGAATGTAGAAGTCTAAGCATTTACGGGGCTTACGACGGTCATAGGCTGGTTTAAGTGATCAATTTACACACGTGTAACATTCACCAATTCTACCCTTGATTAACAACCAACCTACTCAAATTCTTGGAAGTTCTATATATACATATATATATTTATATATATATTTATATATATATATATATATATATATATATATATATATATATATATATATATATATATATATATATATATATATATATACACATATATATATATATATATATATATATCCATATTCTTCTTCATCTATGTTGAGATGAAAAAAAAAACGATAAATAACTCCTATAATTGGAGATAATCCAGGTTTGTGAACAAGTATTTGGACACACTCAAAATGTTGTTCGTTTAAATTTGTTTAGGAGCATCATATCCATGTGACCATAAATCACGTGACCAATATGATATATCGTAGTCGTACAGGAGAAAGTGACCAACTAACAAAACGTAAAATGTTTAGGAGGACCATTTAAGTCGCTTTTGCTAGTCAAGAAAATAAACATCAATGCAGTTAGTCATTTTAAACAAGTCAATATATTACACTTCCAAGTTGATATCCTTTGGGATTTTTTCAGGGCAATGTTAAGCTAGTAAGATATCAAATAGTCAATGATCACATTTTTGTAAAAAATGCACTTGGTCACTTTCTCCTGTATGACTACGATATGTCAAAATAAATATATAAAATGATGTAACAAGATGGCTAGTAAGATCAATAAGTATAAGAAGCAACATAGTTGATGCATTATTGTTGTATTAAAAATATGGCAATGTATAATTGTTGCAATAATGATCGTTGATTATATTTATCCGGATTTATAATGAACGGTTGCGCGGAATGTAACAGACTTTATAAGATATTGAATAGTTGTGTATAATTATCATTGATAGCACATAATTTATAAATCAGAGCTCGCGTTCCCAATTAATGGGCCTATTGAAGTGTCAGGCAGTTCGGTGTAATTACAGATAGAAACGGAGATAGAATGTGATGGGATATTTGATAAGAATTATTCTATCGAGCAGAGTGTACAATATTTACTGCACTTCGAGTAGATACTAATTAATCTCCCACTCTTGTACTAAATTACTTATATTGCATATAATTTATATTTGAAGCACTAACTTTGTGATTTTCCATTTTATCATTAAAATGTAACTTTGTTTTAAAATATTATTTTTTGACATCTCATCAAAGGTGAAGAAGAATATGGAAGTCTGGGCATTTACGGGGTTGACGACCGTTATATGCTGGTTTGAGTGATCACTTTACACAAGTGTAACATTCACCAATTCTACCCATTATTGACAACCACACTACTCAAATTCTTGGAAGTTCTATATATATTAACCAATTTAGAAACCTTGTTCTTGAATCACAAGAACTTCACTAGATACATCTATTGGTGAGATGTAAAGAAGCATTTTACTAAGCAGAAACTCTTATATTAGTATATGAGGTCCAAATCCTGGATTTCAATCACACACATGAGAAACGCCAGAAAATACCATTTTCATTTTTGTTATTTAAGCTTATAATTTGACCAGATAATTTATATACAACATTTTGAGTGTGTCAAAATAGTTGTTCTTAAAATCTGGATTATCTCCAATTACAGGAGTTATTTTCATATATTTTTTTTTCAAAAAATAATATGAAAATAACTCCTGTAATTGGAGATAATCCAGATTTTGTGAACAAGTATTTTGACACACTCAAAATGTTGTTTTAAAATCACTTAAAATGTAACTTTGTTTTATAAATTAATGATTATAAAACAAAGTTACATTTTAATTATAGTTATATTGCATTAGTTTCTCGATCAAGCTCTGATTAAGGGATACAATCCTGGAATATTCTAAATCTACTCCAGGTACCGATCCGAGAATGATTTATATTTTTTTTACTGAATTCCAACATGAAATTGAAAATTAACGTAATCACGTCAAAATACTTTCTAAAATAATGTTGGTAGGTAGAATGAAAAACGTTACACGTGTATAAAGAGATTACTAAGCTACCCTACGACTGGTCTTAAGTTCTATAAATACCCAGACTTCCATATTCATCTTCATCTATGTTAAGATGTCAATAGAAGAATTTCACGCTCTAAACTGAAATCCGAATTTGACAGATATATTAATTAATTATATTAATTGAAAATATTATTATTTGATCTTTTTATTTCCAAAGCTAGTTTTAATTATTTTGAGTTGTCAGTCTTAGATCGTTGATGTAAGAATACAGTACATATATATATCAACGATTTTAAAGATATAAATCTAAACTTATTTTAGTGAACGATCTAAAGGAAATCGAATCGTCATGTATTAGATCGATTAAACCCAATGTAAAAAGCTTTACTTTGTCGAGTTTTTTTTACATTAAAATACAAAAAAATACTACAGGACTTTCTTGCCTAAAATCAAACTGGGTGGTGTATAATTTGTAGCCGCGCAGCTTAAAATGATAACGTATCATGATTTATTTATTTTGATACTTTTAAGCACCTATGTATTTATCAAAGAGAAACAACAAGTTAGTAAAAAATAATTATTTCTGCGCCTAATCTTTATTGTTACAATGGATTATTTGAATTTAAAAAAAAATCTTAATAACTTTGTTGTATGGTAATATGACACTCTCATTATTATTCATTGTTCATATTATGTAAAACCGTTCAACAACTGTACTTCAGGATTATTGGTTTCGGAATAACCAGTCGGTCTTTTGACCTGTCCATAGAATGGTTATTTCGAAACTGGCAGTGGTTGAGTTTTTAAGAGGTTTTAGATGATCTGCTAAATATTTTCGAATGAGTTAGTGTAGAGATTAGTACATACTTGTGACTATCATGCAGGTAGTCTGCGGTTGGAGACTAAGTGGAGTCATCATTAATATTAAATTAAGGTGTTTCTGTGATTTCGCTTGATTTATAGTCAAGATAATGTAGCATTAACTAATGCAGTATCCTATGTATCATAAGATTTAGTTAAAGGCAGTTAAATTCTTCTTCCTTTTCTTCCTGGCTCCATACCAACTTATTATCTTTGTGGACTGTTGGGGCGAGCTCTCCTCGTCCTCAGGTTGAAAGTCCTTCTATCATGGACAAATGTTAAAGGTAATTGAGTTAGTATTATAAAATATGAAAAACAGTTATATTATCAAACGCCTATTTCTTGGTTTTTTTCATCCATTGAATAAAATCAATTGAGAAAATTTTATTTCTGAATTTTAAGATCTGTGTGCTTTTCAGTTTTGTGCTAAGTGCAGTTTTAAGATCTAAGTGCCTTTCAGTTTTGAGGTACCGTGCACTTTTTTCTTCACTTTTACGTGTATGTAATAAAGCGAGCTGTCGCGGCAGATACAAGTTCTTGATCTCAGAATTCCTCCCGAAGACAGTAAAATTTTCTTGAACTTGGAATTCTTGAGTGACGACAACATTTACTTTAAGCGACTGAATTAAAAGCCCGCTCAAAGGGGAAGTCATTTACATTAACAAATTATTATTTGATTGCACCCATACTTCTTATGCTGAAATCAAGCAAAATCTAGAAACATCCCACAGGAAAATACTTCACTGAAACAAAGAAACGAAAATGCATTTATTTTTATGTTTTATTATGAGGGTGCTAGAAGATAATTGCAAATTGTATAAAAAAAAGTCAAAATATAATTAGCATAATTAGCTACTATATTATATCAAGAAATAAAAATACTTTGTGTTCTGATCCACTCACATTTTTATTTAACCAACTAGTTTCGGCAACAACCAGTTGCCCTCTTCAGGGTTACATTTATTACTAAATATATATATATAAAGAAACAGTGTACAAGTTGTTGGGTTTCAAAAGGGTAGGGGTGGGGGTAATGGTGTTTTAAGGAGGGGTAAGAGCAAGGAAGGGGATAACTCTGTTTAGGTTGGGTTTGATTTTATGGGAAAAATATTAAAAATGGGACTTTGACTAATGTTTATTTGGTTATTAATTATATTTAATTTTTGTTTAACCGCTTTTTAACTAGTTGGTTAAATAAAAATGTGAGTGGATCAGAACACAAAGTATTTTTATTTCTTGAAATAATGTATCAATATGATCCACAAAGTTAATGCTTTCAATATTCAAAACATAATTAGCTACTATTTAATATACGAAATGCGTTTAGCTTTAAAATGGAGTTAAAATTTCAACAATATCAAAACATCATGTATTTTTACAAAACAGTTCATAGTTTTTCCTGAATAATTCAGAAAGTTCTCTACTAGATTACTACATAATTTAATTTTTGCAACAATACCTATTTCATTACTATTGTTATTTCACAATAATTAAGGTTCTAATAAAATATGTAGTATTGAATTCAAACGATGTACCCACCCATTTGTATTAACAATGAATATTTCAGAACGTATATTAAGTAGATCAATTATTTAAAAATGCACTTCAACCTTACAGCTCAAAATACCAATAACTTTATTTTTTGAAAAATCTCATACGATACAATTATTCTTTTATTTATAAAACGGTTTTCAACTTGTGTATAAGATCGAAACTTGAAAAAAAAAACAAAAAAAAAAGTGAAACTGCACCGTTCTACTACAATTTGTCAACCTTTTCAGAAGATAACTATCAAAAGATATACAGATCAGTTATGCAGTTGGTCATGTTTAGGATTCAATATCTATCACTCTCTGTAAAATCCAATAGAATTATTCTAACCCTTATCCGCACCCCATAGTGCACAGGGCACTGCATCGTATAGAAGCAGTGTTATCTTGATCGTTAAATACACGAAGGAAGGTGATCAGCCTTCCATTTCAGGTACCAGTCCAGGGTCATATTAAACATAAAAATCATAATATTTATTTTGACTCTCTTGGGAATCGAACCCGGGACCTTCAGCACGGTAGTCTAACCACTACTAGTTAGCGCGCTAACCACTACGCTGTGGAGGCAGACGACAAGAATAGTGTTAAAATATAACAATTTTAATAATTCTCACCAAACCAGATAAATAATCATACAGCTTAAAATCGGGATATTGGGCTACTGGGATTTTAATACGTCTGGATTTTGATCAGTTGGGATTTGGCATAGACTCGGTTACTTGGAACAGTAAGGAGTTGATTTTACAGCTACAGAATGCTCAGATATTGGTGTAGATATTACGCCGTAGTTGTTGTCATGATTTATGACTCGGGTGAGACCTTCCACTTATTAGAAACGTCAAATTCTGACATGCCGTGAGGAGAGTTACGTCTTAATTTATAAGATTTTATCGTTTTTTAGAAACGAGTTGATTGCTTTTTATGGGTTATACAGACGAATTAAAAGTAACCTTCATATGCTTTTACACTATTCATTTACAAATTTCTAAATTTCTAAAAAAAAAATCTACCAAAATACCATCAAAATTAATCCCAGTAATGTCACACTTTTTGGAGCAATTTTATGAATTCATTTAATTTTTTACGATAAGTTTAAATGTTGCAAAATTCTAAATATATTATCAAAAACAGTACCTAATTAAATATCTGAATCACGACACAATTTAAACTCTTGAGAATCCCAAACTTCAAAAATTAAAAAAAAAAAATTGCATTTTTTTGAAGATAATAACTTATGAAATCAGTAAAAAAAATATAAAAAACATTTAGATGTATGTATTCAGTAGGTACATACATCTAAATGTTTTTTATATTTTTTTAGACCTGTACATAGAATTGAGGTTAAATGTAATTCAATTTTTCTGATCCGCTAGTCAAAAAACTTTAATCTTCTTCTTCTTCTTTTTGGTATAGGCCTTGTGGCCCGTTTTCAAGAGAGATTAGCCTCCTGCGATGTCGATTTTTATTCTTTAATCAAAATTATGCAATAGTGACAGCTATTTCACTTCATGTCAAAATCTATTACAACATAAAAGAAATTCAGTATGCTCAGGTACTACTGATATTTTATTTTTACATAGCAGAAAGGATATTGCCAGAAGAAAATATAAACATTACCATCTATTTATATGTATTTAAATTCACGAACTAACATTGAATTTTTTTGTTAATTTTTATTTGACGATTGGTCTGTGTCAAGGGTTTTAGTATTTTCAAGCGCTCTATTTTGTACGCTATCAAGATTAGTAGCTTAATAAATATTGTTACCCTTTTATTTATTCAAAATTGAATATTAGCGACGCTAAGGTTCTGCCACTCGTAGGCAGATGGAATTAGATTAAAAAAGGATTGATATCACAGTAATACATTTAAGGTTATAATTGATATGATGTTTATTGTAATTTACCGCAGTCGATTGTTGTTGCGATCGATTGAACGTGAATTGATGTAGGCTTCATTTTGTAACAATTCGAGACAAACAAAAAAAAACGATTCATTTTATTCATTATTTTTAAATTAGTTTATTTTGTGTTTTAAAAATTAAACTATTTACCAGTTATTACACTAGGTAATAGTTAAATAACCAATAAGGTTGATGTGAGCTTAGTGATAAATATAACAAATGGTTTTTTGACATTTTAAAACAGATTGAAGAATATGGATACTTACAAGGTCAATGACCAGTCGTAGGCTGGTTAAGTGATTACTTTGCACACGTTCAACATTTACCGTTCTATCCATGATTGATAACGACAGTAAACAAGTATTTGGACACACTCAAAATGTTGTGAATAACCAATGGTGTTGTAAATTTATTTCTTCATTAATTTTCTGTAATTGAGTGTCATTTAATTCTTTTAATTTTTTTTCAAACCCTTGTCCGCACCCTAATGGTGTATAGGGCACTGCATCGTATAAACGCAGTGTTATATTGATCGTTAACGCATGAAAGAAATGTGATCAGCCCTCCGCTTCAGGTACCAGTCCAGGGTAATATTGAATTAATATTACAGTGAAAAAAATCACTTAAATTTATTTGACCCCCCCTGGGAATCGAACCCGGGACCTCCAGAATGGTAGCCGAGCGCTCGGCATTTAATTCTAGTTATTTATAACCGTATACCAAATATTAATTTAAATTAATTTTTAACTAAATTCAGTTTAAATGATTGCAAAAAACCGGTTTAAGCTTTGAATAAAAAAAGAGACCAGTTGGTCCATTTCCCCTCTAATGGCCCAAGTTAATCCCATCTACCCTAATGTCGATAGATAAGGTTGCATTATCTGACTTGACCCGCATGTCCTCGAGCTCCTACCGCCGAAGCAGCAGATTCGACAACTGTCAAATGTCAGATATGACATCTGTCAGCTGTCAGTGGTAGTCGATGTCATAAATCACAAACAGCGACGTCTCGTGATGAATGCCCACGACTCGTGGTCCGTGGAATCGGAGATAACGAAATGGAATCCATTACTGATCGAATGTGCACCTCATTGGTTAATAATAACAGCAACATATATGTATAAATACACACACACACACACATATGTATATATATATAAATATATATATATATATATATATATATATATATATATATATATATATATATATATATATATATATATATATATATATATATATGTAAATATAATAAACACATGTGTATTTTCGTTTCTTTACCAAGCGTCGAAATAAATTCATATCGATTTTCTAATTTGACAAAAAATAGAACTACTTTTTTTTATGTGAATGAATACGAAATAAAACTTCTATTTAGTAGTAGTAATAAAATGTTTTAGATCAAGTATAGGGTAAAGCGTACAGTGACGAATAGTAAAACATAAAGTTTAAGCGTCTCCTGTTATATCTTTACTTTCTTTCAATGGTCATTGATAATTTTATATTGAAAATATAATATGATTAATAAAAAATAAATTGGAAAATAATTTAATAAAAATAAGTATTCCTATATTAAGTTAAAGGTCAAACCAAAATGTTGATTCGACTTGTTCAAAAAATTCAGTAAATGGTTAGTAAATATCCGGGCTAAAAATGTATTTAAGTACTAACTTAGGTAACTATGTAATAAAAATTGAAGAAAAAAAATTGCGTTTTTTAGTGTGTGAAATAATTCGGAAATATTAGGTCATTTTTACTAAATTTGCAAGTAATAAAAAATACAAACTGAAAAATATTTAAAAACTTGAAAAAAAACTCGCTAGTTCATGGCAGTGCCCAGTGGCTAGTTACCAATCAGTTCACTCATTTTCCTAATGATACATTTTTATTAATATGGTCCAAGTTTAATCGTTACTCTGGTATTTTTATTGGGTTCGAATAAAACCATCGGTTTACATTTTTGTAGCACTATAAACTGAGATTATTAACACATGATTAAACGGATATAAACTAGTTTAAATTAACTTGGGATGAGATGATGTGGACATCTCATTTCCTTTGAAATCATTTTATTCTTCTTAAATTTTTAGATTCTTCACAGAGTTTAATTGTCATAAATAAAACCTAATAAACATAAATTAAAATAGTCCGCTAATATAAAAAAGTTAAGAATATGATTTTTTGGATTAATAGGTCTTTAAATGGAAAAAAAATATTCTATTTACAACATTTTGAGTGTGTCCAAATACTGGTTCACAAATCTCCAATTGGAATTATTTTTCAAATGGTTTTTTGACATCTCAACATAGATGAAGAAGAATATGAAGTCTAAGCGTTTACGAGTCTTACGACCGTCATATAAACAATTAAATGGGTTTCTGGTTAATAAAAAGCTTCTTTCAACTCACAACTTCACAAACTCTAGTGAAGTTCTAGTGATTCAAGTACAATGTGTCGAAATTGGATCATATATATAGAGCTTCCAAGCTTTGAGTATTGTGGTTACATGGGTAGAATTGGTGAATTATCACTTAAACCCGCCTATGACGGTCGTAAGCCCCGTAAATGCCCAGACGTCCATATTCTTCTTCATCTATGTTGAGATGTAAAAAAATAATAAAAATATTCTATTCATTCATTTATATCTTGGACAGACAGACTGATAGTTATTTTATCTTTGGTATATATAATGTTCGTTTGTTCAAAATCGTAAATATTGTAAGATTATTCACCGATTGCTTTAAAATAAAGTCACCACGTAGCATCCTAATATGCGCATGATTTTGTATATTTATATTATTTATAAAATATAGACATATGTAGATGTGTACGATATTTTCTTTGTTTTCGATTAAATCAGACTAAGTTTCAGCACTCCGTGACCGAGTATAGCTGTGTAAAATAATTATAGTCAGACAAAAACATGCACACATATTTTAACAAAAAAGATAATTGAAATGGCCACTATTTCATTTAAGTACGCAGTTGCCTTATACAAACACCTGTATTCAATTATTTAAGAGCGGTATCGTGTAGAAATATGTACGTATTCCAACAACCGTTTATTAGTTGCAGAACCAGTCCGAGTGCTCATCTCAGCATTCAATTAATTGCTCATAAATTGTCAATCAGTTTAATATCTTCACGAATACGTTATTCTGTCAGCTCTCCGACCTACCGACCAACCATCGAGGGAGAGAAAGTTGTCTTCATATTATATTTGGTACGGATCTATTAATTATATAATAATAAATATATATGAAACCCTTATCCGCACCCCAATGGTGCATAGGGCACTGTGTCATATAAACGCAGTGTTATCTTGATCGTTTACACATGAAGGAAAGGTGATCAGCCCTCCGCTTCAGGTACCAGTCCATGGTAATATTGAATAAATATTGCAGTGAAATAATTATTTATATTTATTTTACCCCTCTTGGGAATCGAACTCGGGACCTCCAGAACGGTAGCCAAGCGTGCTGACCACTACGGAGGCGGAGTTTTTTTTTTATTAATTATAAAATATTGAATATTTGCGGAGGTAGTAGAAATCGATCAAAAGTATTATAAAAAATAATAATTAAACAAAATTGCTCCGTAATATAAACATTAATTTTACACGTCTTACTTGAGTGATAGATAAAAAGACAATCTTAGTGCGAGTATTTTTGTATTGACCGGCTAAATATCGTGGTCTTGATAATATATCGTAGGTTGCGGGCAAACCGTTTGATACTTATTGATAGAACAGTTTTTGTTTTATTATTTTATATTTTAGTCATAATTCAGACCTGATGATGTAAGTTTAACTTCCGAAACTAGTAGTCATTAATTAACTCAAATGGTATAAAAACAAGTGTTTCCTTGATCATTTTAACAGAAATAATATTGTTCGAAATGATTGCGCTGTCTGTCAGAAATCGTGAGCCTGCAACAATATTAGTTGAATTTACGATACTATTTGCCATTTATTATTATTTACATATTTGTTTGTCGATGTTTAACCATATTTGATGTCAAAAATTAAACCATTCGAAAAGTTGCATAGCAAAGTTTGATGTTAGGCGATAGGTTTGCCAGGTTTTTGTTACGTTTTATTCCACAAAAGTCTTCCATATGGTTTTCACCATATGAAAGACTGAAGGACGGAGAAAAATCAATCAAATCAACGTTCAAGTTTTAGACTTTCTTACGGTTATGACTTGACAAATTCTTTATACTGTATACGATATGAATATAAGAGAGAAAACGTACATTTTCAAATTATACGACTCCCCTATACCATATTTGTAACT
The DNA here is from genome assembly GCF_059751285.1 of Brachycentrus maculatus. Lineage (NCBI taxonomy): Eukaryota > Metazoa > Arthropoda > Insecta > Trichoptera > Brachycentridae > Brachycentrus > Brachycentrus maculatus. The sequence goes on from NW_028280973.1 coordinate 371,306, forward strand.
AAAAGGTTTAACAGTAAACCAGAGGTAAAGTGCAGAAATTCTCTGGCGTTATCTTTGAGTTATAGTTAACGGATGTTAGTACAATGAGTGGTTCCGAGATCAATGCAATAATATATAACTGTAGAGTTATGTGTGGAGAATCCATTACAGCTAATCATTCGCTCAATACGCATGCATGTACTCGTACTAAGTTCGTACAGGAAAATTTACGTTTTAATAGTGTCATAAATTGATCAACTACAGGGTGATACAAATCTGCTCTGAGAAAGTTAAGCACAAAATGATTTGCAATATCGCTCACTCCTTTCAAGAACGTCATAAATCAAAAATCGACAATTTTCAGCTGTGCGTGTTTTCGTTTTAGAAGAAAAGGTATTGTTTAATTATTTCTTTAAATAAACTAAATATTTTTCAAATGGAGAAAAAACCTTCAGGTTTTACCTAAAAAGATCTAGTGCACAGTAGTAAAGTTCAATAAGTGGCTTGATATTTATTTTTAATACATTGTATTTTTTTTTAACTTTAAAAACGTTCTCCTGAAAAATCAAGTTTTTTGATTTATGACATTCTTAAAGGAGTGAGCGATATGTGAATTCCGTTAAATAAAAACTAGGGACTACAAATACAACTATTACACCAAATTATAAAATTAGCCGTAATATAGATGAGCAACAGACATACACGATACGAAATAAACAGATCATTATTTCGTATCGTGTATGTCTTTATTACACAATTGTCGAAAATATGAGAAAAGTCTGGAGTAAGAAATTAGGCATTCTTCTTCTCTAGCCTTTTGTTCTCCACAGCTTGATATATCCAGCAAGTCTATAGACCTCTTCCATATCCTTCCATTTCCTTCGGTCGGTTACTGTTTGCAGCTAATTTCTACTCCCCACAGCGGCTATGCGTCGGACCATCTTTTTGAGGTCTTCCAACGCCTCTTTTATTCTCCCAAGGTCTACATCTTAAAATGTTTGGAGTCCATCTCGTGGGGTTCTTGCAATATGTCTGGACTAATTCAATTAGTCATTAAAATTATAAAACTGCCTGCTTCTTATTCACGTGCTCTGTCTTGTCCTCTGGACGTTGGCTTACTTCATGGCTCCAGCCTCACCCTTCGCTATTCGGAGTAAACCCCGTCTTTCGCTATTCGAATTAGCTCCTGGAATAATCTAATCCCAATCCCAGTCAAGTATATTACATTTTAAAGCCAGGACCGTTGCTTCCAACATTTTTTTATAACTTGGCTAGCTGAAGTATTTGGTACTAAGTTTTGTTCATTTCAGTTATATAAGGTTAAAAGCTTTATTTCGTCTCTGGTTTCCTGGTTATACAATCGTTCCTCAAATCGTCGTGTTGTCAGTAGTGCTTTTGCAGATCCTACTATAATTATTGGATGTATCTATGTAAGCCTTAAGAAGTAATTCTATAGTAAGAGATATTCACTATATATTAGTGAATGCATTTTGTAGCATTAATAGTCTAATAGATAAACAAGTTAAATACGAGCGCATTCAGTTGTCGATTTGGAATCTGATTAATTGAAAAGCATTACATTAAAGCTAAGAAAACCGACAATTTCTTTACTGTTACTGTATTTATTGATTACGTACTATATTTTTTATGCGTAAAAATATTATTCATGAGAAAATAAAAATTAAAGAATAAATAATTTCATTAATTGATTCGTCAGTCACATTGTCTATTGGGACTTTAAAATCTATCGGGACTTTAAAAAATAAAAATGATAAATAATTTATATAGCACCATTTTGCAAAATACTACCACAAGAGATATTTTCTAAAAAAGTAAGCTAATTATAAATTATCCCCTTACAACCGTTGTAGGGTACATAATTGAGGCCTGGATTATTAGTACCACAATCGATATATACTCACATAAATTCATAAAAATTAACAACTTATTAAACTATAAAATACATATAAAGGTGAAGCTCAAACCATAAAATCCTCTAAAAATATTCATGTTGGCTTCTGGGTTTTTACCCAGTACGAAATAAGATGGTGGACTTTGTATTGCAATATATGCACAGTGGGTCTTTTCGAGTACCTAACTACAATTTTTGAAATATAAAACAATGGAAAAAAAACGAAATAGGCATAATACATATTTTTGTACAATGTTAACTGAATTTTTTTAACGCATGTAAATTGTGGATATTTCAAATTATCTACAAAAAGACATTTTTGTGCGCATTTATTTTGTGGTAAGTCATTTTTAATTAAATTTTATTTTTTCAATAATTTTGGTAATATTAGTATAAAACCACTTACCGAGATTTTTGTCTACCGGTTTCGAGACGTACCCGTCTCTTCGTCAGGACAATCACTACAACAGCTTACAAACAAAACTACCACCACCACCATAGCACACACTTACAACTACACAAAATATTATGGGACTAAAATCGCATGTGATAAATATTTGTTAACATTTTGGTGGTGACGGGTAGTATTGTTTGCATGCTGTTGTAGTGATTGCCCTGACGAAGAGACGGGTACGTCTCGAAACCGGTAGGCAAAAAATTTCGGTGAGTGGTTTTATACTAATATTACATTTTTGTGAAAAAATATATAGCTTATAATAAATTATTTAAAAAGTAATGTCTGGTAAATTCTCAAAATATAACAATACATAAACTGTGTGTTTTCACAACATTTATTTTGAAATACAAAGCGATACACCATCTTCTCTCCAAATCATAAGAAATTAGTATTCAATTATATTTCCCATTGTCCCTAAATGCTTCGTGTTAACAAGCAATTATTAGTAACAAAACACCAAAATAACATCACGTCACATTGTGTGATTGAATCCTTTGTTGGACATAACAACAACGTAATTATTTCTCATTTTCATTGTGGCTATTTTGAATCAGAGGTATATCAAATTTGAGGCACGCATGTCGTGTTTTGTTTGAGCGGAGATTCGTTCAAAATCTATTGAAATGAATATTCCTAATTAATGCACTCGGATGGAACGAAGAACGCCTTTCTGAATTTACGATTATTAATCTAAAAATATGATAAAAACTCTCCTATAAAATATTTATTTAATCTCCTTGGACTGGTTACTAAAGAACAGGACTGATCACAGTGCCTACACAATGTAATTAACAATCGAAGTGACACTGCTTATACTTACATATCGCTCATTCCTTTCAACAACGTCATAAATCGAAAAACTTAATTTTTCAGGAGATCGTTTTTAAAGTTTAAAAATATAATAAAATGTATTAAAAATAAATATCAAGCCACTTATTGAACTTTTTACTGCGCAACAGATCTTTTTGGGTAAAACCTGAAGAGTTATTCTCCATTTGAAAAATATTTAGTATTAAAAAAAACAATTAAAAAATTACCTTTTCTTCAAAATGCAAAAACAATACTTTCTGCCCAGTAGCGGGTAAATATTAAGTTGAAAATATGCCGCTTTTGCTGGGATATAGTACATTTTCTGGGCATTCCGAAAACATGCACAACTGAAAATTTACGATTTTTGATAAATGACGTTGTTGAAAGGAGTGAGCGATATATGTATTATGCGCGATTGGGTGCGAAGCAGAGTTAGAATAATAAACTAAATGCAAAAATAAATTAAATAATTGTTATTAAAAATTAAACACTTGTATAGACCACTATTTGAGTTATATTTCATTTCACATGACTAGTTTCGAAAACCGCAGATGTTTTCATCTACAGGTGAGCAAAAAATCATTCAGGTAGATGTGGGTGGGGTAATAACTAGAGGTGGTTAAGAGCGGAACATGGATTAATGGGAATATAGACAAAAATGGTGATGAAATTTGGAAAGCATATTATTGATTAAATTTTTATCAGTATTTACATTTCAATTAGTGTTTAATTTTGAATAAGCAACATTTCATTCCAATCAATCTATTATTTAAAAATAATTATTAAATATTTTCATAAAAATGTGGTGGAAATTTGAATTATAGAAATTTCTTCATTATCCTCATACAACATATCTCTTGAATTAGTTTGAAGAGTTGAAACATTGCAGTTGGTGTAAAGCGAACTCCGTTTGGTGCAAAATAGACCCACCTTAAGCTACCTATTTTAAAACACCTGTTAAAAAAAACTCAAGGCCATCAGTAAAATACTTAAATGCATAAAGCAACATTGGAGGTAGTGTAACATATTATTAAATCAATGTTTCAATAAAACTGATTATTTTATTGTATACTCTCATGTCCGTGTAATAGGATTATATTATAAATGGGATTTTGTTTATTTAAAAAGAAGTATTCGGAGTATGGTAGCCGTTCCGGTGGTGGACTTAAACCCTATTATGGACATTCAAAAATTGTCCTATTAAATAGTTCTATGGAACACATACATATGTACGTATTTAACACCAAACAGTGTATATATGTGGTAAGTCTTCATTTTATCCTTTAAATATATGTATATTAATAATTTTAATAATTAATAATTTTATTGTATACTTTCATGTCCGCGTAATAGGATTATATTATATATGGGACCACCTTGAAATGCACGACTTGCAATCATACCGCAGTCCAATGGATCTTTGTCAGACGGGAGGAATATCTAATTTAACATACTCAACCTATAAAGGATTGTATTGGGCTCGTTTTGTGTTTATAACAGCCGATATGATTAATATTTTCAATCATCATTTTCTTTTGGAAAATTTGCCTTCGAAAAAATGTTATGAATGACGTCACAGAAACGACGGAGTTATTTTAATGTTGGTGTCATTGCTAAATTATTGGCGGCTCTATTTGTTGATGTCTATGGTCCACCCTATTTTTTCACTTTAATAATAACTACTACTACTACTACTCTACTACTGCTACCATCACGCCGTTTCCCCGCAGGGATAGGCAGAAAGGATGGAACGCCACACTCTTCTGTCCTGACATACACTCCTCGCCTCCTTCACATCCATACATCTAGTCATACATGCCCTCCGATTACGCAGACTTTTGACACCGCCAGATTTTGGGTTCTGATTGATCTGATCGTGCCAAGTCTTTTTCGGTCGTCCTCGTTCTGTTTTCCCTCTCACATTCGCCATATATATTTTCTTAGTCATTCTCTCGTTATCCATTCGCTCCACATGTCCATACCAACGTAAAGAACTCTTCCTAATCTGTTCAATTATTCCTTGTTCAGCCTTACGTTCCTTAATAACGATTATTAAAAAATTATATTTGTTGGACTTCGTTTTTTTTTAAGGAATATATTGTAAATAGAAAAAATATTTTTATATCGTAGTCATACAGGAGAAAGTGACCTAGTGCATTTTTCACGCAAACGTGATCATTGACTATTTGATATCTTACTAGCTTAATATTGCCCCGAAAATAATCCCAAAGGATTTTGTACTTGGAAGTATAATATATTGACTTGTTAAAAATGACTAACTGCATTGATGTTTATTTTCTTGCCAAGCAAAAGTGACTTAAATGGCCCTCCTGAACATTTAACGTTTTGTTAGTTGGTCACTTTCTCCTGTATGACTACGAATATACCTTCAGTATTTTTTAAATCCTCGCCTTTTAATAACTCTTTTCTTTTCAAAACCATAAATTTATTTAAAAAAAACTTATTTTTTAAATACAAAAATGGTGTTTTGAGAAGAAGAAAACAATTACTTTAAATGTTACCTGGGTTTAATGAAAATTAATTGATTTATCGTATATTGGGCCTTAATTGGATACACGAATCCTTCATCGTACCCACTCAACAAATCATTAGAACACATGCATAGTGAATAGTGAATGTACTGCTGAACGCAGGTTCTGTATACAATTCGCATCGGTATAATTTACTATCCATTGTTGATTTCTATTCTCGGGAACTTACCTGCTCGGTAGATTAATGCCAAATATTTTTACCAACAATTACAGGTCAAAGGTTCCAGTATATTTTAAAAAACAATGCAAAAATATTTTCATTGTTATTTTGTTTATTTAAAAGAAGTATTCGGAGTAGGGTAGCCGTTCCGGTGGTGGACATAAACCCTATTATGGACATTAAAAAAAATGTTCTATTAAATTATTCTATGGAACACATATGTACGTATTTAACACCAGTGTATATATGTGGTAAGTCTTCATTTTATCATTTAAATATATGTATATTAATACAAAAAAAAATTGTTACGTTTTACTTTTCTTTACGGCCTATATATGCCATGTAAATCCTTACTTATACCTCCTGGGATTTAAGGGATTAACACAATATTTCACAATGCTTGTGGGTATAGTAGCTGTCAAGAAGCTCACTGTCCGCCATATATAAGTTCTGCGTAGGTTGCTGATACGTTCAAAAGACGGCGCTGCCATTGGGGATAATTTTTTTTTTCAAAAAAAGCATATTGTTCTTCAAACCCTTATCCGCACCCCAATGGTGCATAGGGCACTGCATCATATAAACACAGTTTTAACTTGATCGTTAACACATGAAGGAAAGGTGATCAGCCCTCCGCTCCAGGTACCAGTCCAGGGTAATATTGAATAAATATTACCCTGGATGCGAATAATGTGTTTTTTTGTTGTTTTTTTTTTGTTCTTCATGTTTTTACATAAAACATAAAAAAAACGTGCACGTGTATTCGAATGCAACCAAATAGTGTCAAAATTTCAAAGCAATCTGTAAATAGCTTTTTTTTAGATTTTGAACAAACGAACATTAACACATTTATTGGTAAATCAGTAAAGTGTCGTGTAGGAAATCACCCGATGATCATAAATAAGCCATTACACGTATTCTCCGTCTTTTTCGGGAATTTATCATTTTTATTGTTCATTTAATGCCCATGTACCAACAAATACACGCGCTTTCAAAACAACGTAGGTTGAAAGAAGACGATTTTTTTCTTACATATATGAAACATAAATTTAGTGAGAGTGATTTTGTATTTTTACACCCATCTTAACAACATTCTTTAATATAACATCAAATTTTATTTCTTTGAAATGGTAGCCATCAATTCTCAATCATTTTCATCTCATACCTTTAATAGAATATTGATCGTAAAAAAATATTTATCCAAATAAAATCCTCTGCTTATTAGTGACTTCACACAATTTTATGAAAAAAATAGTTAAATGCATTAGTGGCACAAAGCGCGTCTAGTTTAAGACTATTATAAGCCGGATAGATGTATTTCCAAAATTTTATTTAGCTTCCCAAATAGAATAAAATAAACTGAAGATTTAAAAAAGTATTTCTTCAGCTAGCTTATATTACATTATATTATTATTATATTATAAAAATTAGTAATAATAAAATATTTATACTTACTTTAACATCATATATATGTGTATGTATTTACATCTTCTTATAATAAACATAATACTTAACAAACATTCATTCAGACTCTTTTCATACTTCATACATTCGGGCATCTTATCATAAATTTTAAAACCCTTAAACATAATGCAATTTTGCGATTCTGTTTTTTTTAAATATGACAATTTATACTTATTTCTAGTTACATGTTTATGATTTTTTATTATTATTTGAAACTACCTTATCAATTGAAAACTACTTCATAACATCATCAGCCTGTGTCCGTCCACTGTTGAACGTAGGCCTCCCGCATGAGTCTCCATCCTCTTCGATCCTCCGCTTTCCGCATCCAGGTCACTCCCCCTATTCTTCTTATATCGTCAGTCCATCTTGTAGGGGGTCGGCCGATGCTTCGTTTGCCAGTTCTTGGGCGCCATTCCAATACTTTTCTTCCCCATCGACCGTCTCACAGTGGGGTATATTAGCGATCTGGGCGGCCAAAAGTCACTTTTAAAAACATTGTCGCAGGTGTATGAAAAATATATCAACATGAAAAAGAGTATTTTGTTGATGACATGCAATAATTGTATCCCCCCCACGCACATCTCACGTGTCTAATGGTCAGTCGCAAAGTTGTTGTTATTGTGAGTGCACGTGTTTCTCTTTCGCTGTTCGTTTAGTACGCAAACATTTCAGTGATTATTATTATTTTTTTGTATTACACGTATACAATTTAATAATGGATTATGATGAAGCAGGTAAGATAGTGTATTGTACATAGATTTAAGTTGCAATAGCTAACATATTTACTAAAAAAAAACTAATTTAAATAAGTGCCTTTAAATGGATTTTTCCTTCATTTCTTTTTTAAATAAAGAATATTTAGTTGTGCTTCCGAGTGTTATCCGGCTATAATTTTGATTGTATCAAATAGCTTAGCCCTCTTTCTTTATATAAATTGAAAATTTTTTTGCAGAATTTTGCTCTTTTGCAAGAAATCGCTCTTTTAAGATGAGTCAGCACGATAATAAAAACTGAACTACGTACAGTTTTTTATCTTTAAATTATTACATTTTTATTTTAGGACCAGTAGATGTTAGAATAATGACTAGAAAACAGTTATTTATTATCATGCAGCAACAAAATGCTAATAAAATTAATGAAAAATTAGAATGCTTGCAAAAGTACCTTTTACAATTAGATAATTTTTCTGACGAGTGTGCAATGAAAATTAAAAACGATTTTTCGCATTTCAAGTCTGAAATAAAACGAAGATAGACTAATGCACTCAGAAAGGAGGAAACTTTCTTGATAAAAAATGAAAATTGGCTTGACGGAACTCTTACAATTCCTTGGGTAATGAATCGATCAGGACGACCATCAAAGTCGTTTGGTGAATCAAGACAGAGAAGCAAAAGAAGGAAAACTGAAGATTTGCGCAAACATATTGAATTAGATGTGCTCACCCATGCTACTCGGTCAAAGTTAGGAGAAAGTGGGATGAGAGATGCTTCTTTGGTGTGGAAAGAAATTATCTGTACACCTAAGCGTGCTACCAAATATAAGAAAGCGTATTCTCGTTGCCAGCAAAAAAATACCCGGATAACGCAATTGACTCCATCACAGGCTTTATCTATTTTTGTTGAAGCCGATCTTTCGAGAAGGTAATATGAAATAGTAAGGAGTTCTCATAAAAAAACTATACCCGTGTTACAGTATCTTACAAAAAGCAAAACTCGAGTGTTACCCTGCTAAGAAAGCTTACAGAGTAACTGAAACTTGTGCCGAAGTAAACCTACAGAGTTTAATGGATCACACTACCACGCGACTATTGACACATTTAGAAGAATGTTTACAAAATTTAAATAAAAAAGAAAGAGAAACATTAGTTTAAATGTGCAAGTGGGGTTGTGATGGAGCACAACAAGCTCAATATAAACAAACGTTTTTAAATGATGCAGACTCCGATGCAAACATATTTCAGAGTTCGTTTGTGCCCCTACAACTTTTTTGTTCCTTGAATAATAAGGTTATTTGGCAAAACCCAATTCCTTCTTCACCACGTTATTGTCGTCCAATAAGAATACGATTTATAAAGGAAACAAAAAAAAATAACAAATGAAGAAATCGCTTATATTAAAAGCGGAAGAAGAACTGTGTCCGGACGAGGAACCATGGCCATCTTTCTCGGACTAATATTTTTTAAATTATTTACTACGATTTTGCATTTATTAAAAAAAAAAAAAAATTATTTTTACTGATAAGTAAAAAATATCTCCATATAATACAATGAATTAGTCAAAAGGCATATTTGGAATCGATTTAGAACGAAAAATAATATTGGCCGCCCAGATCGCCAATATACCCCACTGTGCGTCGTCTCTTCGGCAGATATGTCCTACTTCATAATTTTTTGGGAATTCTATTGTTAAAAAAATATATAAAATAAAAAAGCATATTATATATATGTCTCTTTTTTATAGGTATCCAATTGATTCTTCTTGTATTTTCTATATTATCATAGCTACTTAAAAAAAAAAATACTATTCTTATGGCTAAATTATAAAACGTATTTTTATATAGTTCATTAAGATTGCAATATTTTTTATAGACCAAAATATGTAGTATGCAATATCACCAATATCTTCACGTCATTTCAACGTTTAAAAAATATGTACCTACCTACAATAAACTAACCAGCTTCCGTAGTTCATCTTGCGGTTAGTACATTTGGCTACCGTGCTGGAGGTTCTGGGTTCAATTATTTATAAGACGACATTTTAGGTGTCGAAAACAAAAAAAAAAAACAAAAAAATCGACGCCCCTTTTGTTTCATTGAAAATGTGTCGCAACAGAACCCCTAAAAATATGGCAACCAAACTTATGTGGATAATTTTTATCGATATGTCGGGATCGTGATCGAGTGCTTCCAGCATCTCGGTGTTGTGGGGCTGTAAAGAACCAGAATTTTAAATGTCAAACTAATTAATGCTCATTGCGAAGTGATTGTGTGGAAATTAAACCCGTGACTTGCACTAAGATGCAGATGCATCGCATCGTGAACTAATACGATATAACACAAGTATGGAGTAATTATTACCTTATGTAATATCGACAAGATAATCAATACTTATAATCCCGTAAGTTTGTAAGCTATTCTCTGTTGCGTGTTAACTATAATGTTTTCAGGGAGTATGTATTAATTTTTATCGGGAGATATAAAAATAAAACATTTGTAGTTTCCATCAAATATTTTTACTCGTTTATATAATATTCCTAAATATTCTCAAACTTCACCTACGAGTATTGAGCTTTTGAAAATAAAAACTAAATTTATTTTAATGATAAGAAATACGTACCTACTTTTAAAATTTATTTATTTTTTATTTATTACCCTTATCCGCACCTAATGGTGCACAGGGCACTGCATCAAATTGACGCAGTGTTATCTTGATCATTACTTACATGAAGGCAAGGTGATCACTCTTGCGCTTCAGGAACCAGTCCAGGGTAATTTTAAATAAATATTACAGTGTTAAATCACTAATATTTATCTTCACCTCCCCCCCCCGGGAATCGAACCCGGGACCTCCAGCACGGTAACTAAACACGCTGATCATTACACCACGGAGGCGGACAAATGGTGTAAGATATCCAGAATTATTAATAGAAATAATATTGCGACGAAAGTGTCGCGTTGTCTCATTAGTCAGCTGTTATTGCTCTTTGTATGCATCTTCCTACTGACGAAGAGTCGTGGGTGCAACGCGTCCCGAAGCATCCATAAAGTCAGCTTCCAGCTCTCGAGTTCGTGTCACAAAGTAGGATGAGCATTTCTTATTGATTTCCCTCCTGAGGTCACCCGGAATGGACATAAACTTCGTGGCTTGTCCGCTTAGCCTTTGTCGAAACGGAAATGGACGACTGATAAAGCTACATTAATATAATAGAAAGGTTTTTTCTTAAGTGTCAATGAAATTACACGGCCTTTTGTCGACGCGATGAATGGAATATGAAAGCAGCGCGTGGCGGTGATCAGGTGATAGGTACTACCAAAACCTTTTATACATTTACAGCATTTTGAGTGTGTCCAAATACTAGTTCACAAATCTGGATTATCTCCAATTATAGGAGTTATTTTTCATATATACATTTTGACATCTCAACATAGATGAAGAAGAATATGGAAGAACAAGAAGAGTCTGGGTATTTACGGGGCTTACGACCGCCATAGGCTGGTTTAAGTGATCACTTTACACACGTGTAAAATTCACCAATTCTACCCCCATAATTATGGGTGTCAATTGACAACCACACTACTCAAATTCTTGGAACTTCTTTATATATGGTTCCATAATCCAGATTTGTGAACAAGTATTTGGACACACTCAAAATTATGTAAATAATTAACTGGTCAAATTATAGCCTAAAATCATTATTTTATTAAATGAAAGGGATGTTTTTTAGCATTTTTCATGTATGATTATAATCCAGGATTCGGACCTCACATACAAGTTAAATAGTTTCTGCTCAATAATAAGCTGCTTTCATCTCACCAATAGATGTCTCTAGTGAAATTCTAGTGATTCAAGCAGTGTTTCGAAATTGAACCATATATATAGGACTTCCAAGAATTTGAGTAGTATGGTTGTCAATCATGGGTGGAATTGGTGAATGTTACACGTGTGTAAAGTGATCACTTAAACCAGCCTATGACGGTCGCAACCCCTTTAAATGCCCAGACTTCCAAATTCTTCTTCATCTATGTTCAGATGTCAAAGAAACAAAATGAAAAATAACTCCTATAACTGGAGATAATCCAGATTTGTGAACTAGTATTTGGACACACTCAAAATGTTGATATAAAACACTTTTTCATGAACTCATTTTGCAATGAGCAGTAATCAAACCCGCACACCAATTTCACAGTCGAGGGTCGATCTAACTGCGTCAAGTCGCCTATCTTGAATTCTACATAGGTATCAATAGATATACCATACATAGTTTTATCAACTTTTTCATGTTTCTAGGTGACTTCATCAAGGACAAGTATGACGGAGCAACGGAGGTGAAAGTGAGCAAGAGAGGACGCTTGCAGCTGAAGGATCCCCGCTTCTCCCTGCCGACTGCCCAGGACTTGGTGTACTTGGAAGACTCACCCAACTACTGCATCAGGAACGAAAATAACGTAAGTATTACATGGAACGTCTACCCGGGGACCTGAATTAAACCCACTTCAAAATAGTAATAGATTATTCTTAAATAAAGCATATTTGAAGCAATAACTTTGTGATTTTCCATTTGTATGATTAAAATATAACTTTATTTTAAAATCACTAAAAATTTTATATTATAACATAATTATAATGTCTACTGGTTTCAAAGCTAACCGCTTCTTTTTCAAGACTGAGAAGAATAAGAAGCGGTTAGCTTCGAAACTTGTAGACATTATAATTAATTTATAATAAAATATTTATAGTGACAAAGTTATATTTCAATTATAATAAAGTTTATTGTTAAATTTGAATATCTCTGAATGAAGGATCATAAGAAGGAAGAGATATTCAAATTTAACAATAATTTTTTTTATAATTGAAATATAACTTTGTCACTATAATTCAAAAGAAGGAAGAGATAATAAGCGTGAATAATCACACTTAGTAATGCATAGGACATTGTGTTGATTGTGGTGTAAATGAAAAAAAAAAATGAAAAGAAATGGCTCTGGTCAGTCACCACCCTTATACTACAAAGGTGAAAATTTCAGTATTGACGTTTGTAGTGTAGTAGTTAGCTCGTTTGGCTACCGTGCATTAAGTACCGGGTTCGATTGCCAGGGTACAAAAATAAAACTATAATAAAAGTTCAAACTACATATGTATTTTACTTTGTAATAAATGACTCATCGAGTTGACACCTACAAGTTGATGTGGCTTTAGGTGTTTCCCATGGGTATGTATTATACCCACTTGCTCAAAGTGAAAAAAAGGTTATTGTATTTAAAATAAAATCATAATTGATTTAACATTAATATTATAATTGATATTTGAAAGACTTTACTGAATAAAAATAACAATTAATATGTATATAAATTTGAAAACTACGTTACATTTCTGTTGAAGGTTATTGATAATATGAAATAAATGTTTGTCTATCCAGGGTTCCTTCGGCACAACTGGCAGAGCTTGTAATCGCACATCTCTGGGAATGGACGGATGCGACCTCATGTGCTGCGGACGAGGGTACAATACTCTGAAGACAACCATCAAGGAACGTTGTCACTGCAAGTTCCACTGGTGTTGTTACGTTGAATGCAAAACTTGCGTTCGCACCGTGGATATACACACGTGCAAGTGAAATTGATTCACACACCTCTCCTCTGGCTATAGTCATCGTAATAAGCTCGACAACCCTTTCCCTTAGGTTGCCAGGCATTGCAAACTAGTTCGGCCATCTAAAGTTAGGTCTTCCAATGGTTCTCTAGAATATAGCTGAGTAATAAGTACTGCGTGCAAGATGCAAGTATCCCACTCCCAATTACCGTGGGATTCTTGCATCTCGGAAGAAACTGTAGAGCTCGTATTGGGTTGGATATCATTCTGCTGTAATACAACTAGCTTTACAACAGATCAAATTTGACCATCTTGATTATTTTCTAAAACATCCCATCCTAAAACTAAAGAAAGTCTTTGCGATGAAAGCTTTGCAATATAATAATTTGATTTCTCTGTTTTAAGGATTTCATATATCGCTCACTCCTTTCAAGATCCTCATAAATAGAAAATCGTCAATTTTCAGTTGTACATGTTTTCGGAATGCCCAGAAAATGTACTATATCCCAGCAAAAGAGGCATATTTAAACTTAATATTTACCCGCTCCAGGGCAGAAAATGTTGTTTTTGCATTTTGAAGAAAAGGTATTGTTTACTTATTTTTTTAAAAAAGCTAAATATTTTTCAAATGGAGAAAAAACCTTCAGGTTTTACCTAAAAAGATCTGTTGCAAAGTAAAAAGTTCAATAAGTGTCTTGATATTTATTTTAAATACATTGTATTATATTTTTAAACTTTAAAAACGTTCTCCTGAAAAATCAAGTTTTTTGATTTATAACGTTCTTGAAAGGAGTGAGCGATATGTAATACCTAATTCAATAAGTGTGAAAGTAAAATTTAATGACATAGAGCTAAGTTCAATATTAATACTGTACAAGATTTGTAATTTATTATTATATTTAAAATGTTTATGTAAATATTTGTTTTTGATTTGATTTGATTTGTGTATTTTAGTGATAATTAAAGTAAGTAATTGAAATGATATCCAGGAATAAGAAAAAGCAAATGAAATCAATATTACGAATAATCCTGAATTTTTAATTGTTTTAAATTTAATTTTAGTATAAGGTATAACAGTTTTCGAGGTACGGGATTTTTTAAATTTTATTTTAATTTTTCTCCAAACCTGTAATGAAAATCTATCTCCCAGTAAAACTTCAACACACTAAGCGTGTAAACCATTTAAACATACATTTTCCTTCTTAAAAGAAGAAAAAATGTAAGTTCAAAACTTTACATTGTAATGTTAGTTTTCAATGACTTATTAGATAAAATTAAGTACCACAAAGAACAATAAATTTCTTAAACCATGAATCTTAAATTTCAGAAAAAATGAAAAGAAAGACTTGATTAAAGTATTATTATTATTTAACAATAGGATATGAAATTTGTTATATAACTCATAGAAATAAGTGTAAACCATTATAGAAAGTAGGCTAATTTTAAGATTTAATTGATGAGGCTCTCTTTACCCATTAGGGTAAAACCAAATTATTTTATCTGTTTAAATTAAATGTTTAAACGCCCTTTTTTGTCGATAATTTTGTATGTGCTTTTGCTGTGTAACTGAGCTATAAAATGAAAAAAATTAAGTATTTAAGGCTTTAAAATTCAAATACACAATTTCGAAATTTTGTCCGCCTTCGTAGTGTAATGGTTAGCACGCTCGGCTACCATTCTGGAGGTCCCGGGTTCGATTCCCACGGGGGGTAAAATAAATATAAGTGATTTTTTCACTGTCATATTTATTCAATATTACCCTGGACTGGTACCTGAAGCGGAGGGCTGATCACCTTTCCTTCATGTGTAAACGATCAAGATAACACTGCGTTTATATGACGCAGTGCCCTATGCACCATTGAGGTGCGGATGAGGGTTTTGTAATTATTATATATATCGAAATTTAATTCTAAATCAAACTTTGAATTGAACTGAAACGCATACTCTGTGCCAAACTAGTTCAATCCAGAAAAAGGAAAAAAAATCATGTTGAAAATGACATCACTTTCAAATGTGCAATTTTATTCTAATCTCTTATCAGCACCCAATAGAATAGCGCATAGGATAGTGGATCATATTGGTGCAGTATTTATGTTGATCATTAACAATCTTAAGGCCCAATATGTAAAAAATCGCAACTTAATTTTCTCTAAACCCAGGTAACATTTCACGTTATTGATTTTTTTCTTCTTAAAAAAACGTTTTTCGTAATTAAATGAAATGTATTAACATTTTTAGCTTCATAACATACTTAGTCATGTTAAAATAAGTAACTTTGCCCATATGTCTAGCTAAATGAAATTCTTTTAAATCTATTCTAAGAACATCTGTTGTTATAGCAATCCAAATTGTCTAGTGACAAACACAGCATTTTTTACAAAAAACATATCTTTTAAATTTAACTAATACAAATCGCAACAGTTTAAATATATTTATATATATTATATAAATATACATTCTAAATAATATAAAATAAATAAAATAATAATCATGGTGTTAGTTGAGGGTTACATGAGTATGGCTCTGAGACACCTATTGACTTTTTATCAATGTATGTAAACAATATAAAAAAAGAAGCAGTTAAAAAAATGGTGAATAGAAAAATGCTTCCATAATTAAGTGTACACATAGCTTTAAACATAAGATTAGATATTATTGAATCAGTATTACATAAAGTTAGGATTAGTATTAAAGTATTTGTAGCTACATATGTAAACTTAAGGTTCTAATAACTGAAACATTGATAGACAAATTAGGATGTTGGTCAGTAGAACTTGGCACTAATTACTATTAAAACATGTATATTACAATAGGCTTACCATATGTTTTAGTTTAACAATGATTTCTTCACTTTGATGGTCGCCATCATTCCTACTTTGCAATAGACCAATTCTAAAAACAGGCTCAGTGACTGATTTTTAGTACAATGAAATTCCTTTAAACGCATCCACGACTTGTAATCCCAATAAAATAAAATAATGTGTGCTGGAACCGACAACACTTGTGATATGTGTCTATTTCTAATAATTTATCAATGAAATTGGCCATCGATACATATTTTCAGGAAGACAGCTTTTTGTTCTGCATAATTTATAATCTTAAGTTTCATAACAAGTCCTCACATGCAGCTAAATGATTATTTTGATTGTGGTGGTTTACCATTGGTTGCTCCAGTTGTCACTCGACCACAGCTAGACCTCGGTTTCATTGAAGTTTGTTATCTGTCAAAACAGAAGGCTATGGCGCACGTAATGAAAAATATATTTAAAACCTATGAATAGTTTTGATAATAGAATCCTTTATTTACTACTATTTATTTTAGCACACAAGCTGGTACGAATATGTGTATGCGACCAATCATAACTTCTTTTATCCTTTCCATACCTATTATTGCTTTTCTGTGTAGCGGTCTGCCTCCACAGTGTAATGGCTACCGCGTGGAGGCCCCAGATTCGATTACCAAGAGGGGTCAAAATAAATATTAGTGATTTTTCACTCTTATATTATCCTGATGCCTGACGCTCAGGATCGATCACCTCGCCTTCATGTAGTGCCAAGATAACACTGCGTCACCAAGATCCACTGCTCCTTGCACCATTGTGCGGATAAGGGTAAGAAAATATAGCAGTAATATTGTATTGTCCGCCTCCGTAGTGTAATGGTCAGCACGTTCGGCTACCGTTCTGGAGGACCCGGGTTCGATTCCCAGGGGGGGGTAAGAATAAATATGAGTGATTTTTTCACTATAATATTTATTCAATATTACCCTGGACTGGTATTTGAAGCGGAGGGCTGATCACCTTTCCTTCATGTGTAAACGATCAAGATAACACTGCGTTTATATGACGCAGTGCCCTATGCACCATTGGGGTGCGGATAAGGGTTTTATTATCTATTATTAATATTGTACATTTCCGTCATCTCATAGTATATTCCACATCTAAATCTAAGAATCTGTGAGATAGGATCAATCCCCTCGTCTGTAGATAAGTAACAATCAAATTAACACTATATTGAATTGATGCTGTGCCCTATGCACTATGAATCGATGAAGATCAATAAACTTTTTAGATTCCGGACTAAAAATATTATTTCATTATCTCAGTACGTCCAACATGAACAGCCACCACACAAAATATGAAAAATACAGTCGAATCAAAACAGGATGCGTTTAAAATAATTTGGTTTTATTAAAAATTAATCCTTAGTCTATTTTAAGAATTTGACCACAACAGGTAAATCTGCAAATTCTCAGTTCCTTTGTAAAAATAATTCATTTTCTTTTCCTTTGTAAATTGTCCGAAGTACGAAATACCGAAAACAATGTTTGATTTAGATGTTATCAGAATTGCATTTTAAGCCCGTGTATAAATATTTTATACTTTCATATTTATAATTATTGTGATTAATAAAATTATTTATAAAGTGTATGAGTTTTTTATTTGATTTAAACTGCGTCTATACTGACACTTTTTAAAGCTTATTTAATGGGAGTACTTTTCACTTTTTCTTGTTTGTCATGTCAGTTTCTTGATTTGACATTGAATAAGTGAGAGATTGACAAAATCCTAGTACAGGGGTTCCCAAAGTCTGAAACTCTATCAATATCCGAAACCACAAATATTCTAGGGTACCTACAATGCAACAATTTCTTTTTTGAGAGCTAGCATCTCTCTACCCGACCACTGTTATTGTAGGTACCTATTTCTTTCGACTTTAATATATGTATCTACATATAAAGTCACTATGTCTATTCCAAATAGCTTACTAAAGTAGGGCGCCGTGACAAAATACTAAACTTGTAAGTGCGCCACGGGCTGCAAAAGATAGGGAACCCCTGTCCTAGTATGTAAGTGTAATATTGTAATTACGAAATAATCTCAGATGCGCAAGGTTAACACATCTAATTACTTACATGTCAAACAATCCTGTCAAATGGAATATATGTATGCGTATAAATATATTCATTTCATCGTACTGTATTTTAATACACTAAGGGCCATATATCGAGATATCTTTTTATACCAAAGGAAAATAAAGGAAAAGCTGTACCTGCGGAAAGGTGAAAGCTATTTACTTCACAAGGATCTCACCAGATGGCAGCCCAAGATATGAAAGTTAGTGCAGCAACACATTTCCAATAATCCAAGCAATATGGACGTTCAACAACGGGCAGAATGGTGAATGTAACACAAGTGATCACTTCAGCCAGCCGATGACGGGTCGTAAGCCCAAGTTTCCACATTGTCCCTGTTGAGACATCTATAATATCGTGGGTATACTGACAAAAAACATTAACTCTAAAATATCTGTTTGAATAATCGCCGTTGTTTAAAGCATTTCATCTGTCTAAAATACTTGCAATTATTAGAATTTTCTTTTAAAACCGCATATATATGACATTTCAAACTACTTAGTGTATATTGCCAGTTTACAGAACGTTAAAAACTTTATAATATGCATCATTAAGTCAAAATTGCTTCCTTTCAAGTTAAAGTTTTTTGCCAGTACACCCACAATATATCCTCAAGTAATATGCCTTTGTGGCGGAGATTTCAATAAAACACCAGAAGTGATACAAAAATATATTTTTATTTTATTTAACATCATGTACAAAACAAAATATAACAAAACAAAAAATAATCAGTAGTTAAAATACTATATTTTATACCGAAAACATTATGGTAAAAATAATGGAAAATTGTAGAAATTGGTACCTCAAACAAAACTTAATATCTATCCTGAAATTTGAACATTATTTTTCAACCTGGGCCTCGCTATGAGGTATAAGTGTGGTCGCAATGTAAAATGCAACATACAAAATCATTCTTTGTTACGTTACTCAGAACATAGTCAGAGTAAGGAGGTCCCGAGGTGTTTCATTTACTTTTAATGGGATCACGACACTAAAGAAGTTGATAAAAGCTGCACCAGAATAAAAAAGGAAGTAAAATAATCAAATATAAGCGGTAGGACCTAATTCTAAAAATATGTATGTTAATGTGAAGAGTGATGTAAAAACTAGTACATAATAAATTGTTTGGCTTCTTGGATAATTGAAGAGGAGAAATATTGCATTTGCCAAATGAAAATTTTCAAATTACATTTTATTTAGAGAACTGGCACATCTTATCCCCAATATAAACTTATGTACAAATCAATGCATAATATGGCTTCCAAGTGACTAAACTAGGCGTGCATTCCAGACCAATTAGCTGAAAAGACGCCACACACAATTTGATCAGCCACAACAGCAGGCTCGCTCGATGCATGGAATGCTCTTCCACGAGCAGTTACATAGTGTGAGTTAGAATAGATAATCTATAGAAAAAA
The DNA here is from genome assembly GCF_059751285.1 of Brachycentrus maculatus. NCBI lineage: Eukaryota > Metazoa > Arthropoda > Insecta > Trichoptera > Brachycentridae > Brachycentrus > Brachycentrus maculatus. The sequence continues at coordinate 391,281 of NW_028280973.1, forward strand.
CTATGAACAGTCATTTCCTTTTCCCCATCGTCACAGTTTTGTGTTTCACAGTTTAATTGACGCACTCCTGGGGTAGTACATACTAACAAAAAGGACATTTTATAAATTATCCAAGATTATGTCATTATATCAAAGCTTCGGTACAATGAATATGACAATGCAGTGAGAGATTTTTCCAGGAGCCATAAATTGCTTCTTGTCAGCAGAATTGACGAAGATTTAATGAAAACATGTTCAGTAATTGCGCAAACATTATGTGTGTTCAACTATTAATGTTAGAGACGTCACCGCACACCCCGTGCGGCGGCCCAGAAAAGGACATCTGGGCACCCGGCGGGCGAGACGGCTGCCCGCCACGCCGCGGCCCTGAGAAGGGCTTTTGTGTATTTTATGTACTTATATGTGTGGCTCGTGGACCCTTATATCTATGTATACTGTATATGTGACTAATGTTTAATATGGGATCTGTAAATGTTTAGTATAGGATCTGTAAAACTAGTTTAAAGTATAGATATAAGAATAATTATATGTTTGTTGAATAACTTTCATAGTTAGTTTGATATATGTTTGTTGAATATGTAAAGGCACTGGTACGGTATAGAAATGTAGCCCGTACGGTGCTCTTTAGAGGGAGGCGATATGGCTGTCTCTTTCCCCCCGGCCGCTGAATGGTTGTGCGTTCCCACTGTCTGGCGGCACGGGATCGCGGTCGGGTATGTATAGGGCGCACTTTGCCGAAAATAAATGAATTCTCTTCGACTACTGAAACTTGTGTTTCATTTCTCCGCTCCCGACCTTCGAGACCTCGCCGCGCCGCCAGCCCGGACCGCTTCGACACTTTCGGAAATGTATGTTTTCATCGCAACGACTTTCCCGATGACGAGAAATAAACATCCGACGATAGAAGAGTATCAGAGTACAAATGTCATACTTCACACTTCGATTTTTGGAATAACAATGCCCAGAGACCGGTATCAACTATTGTTGCAAATGCTTCACTTCAGTGATAATAATATTCAAACACCGACCTATAAAATACATAAAATTAGATTTCTTGTTGACCACACTCGAACCATTTTTAAAGCGACCATGATGCCGCACGAAAATCTCCGCATCGACGAAAGTATGATTGTTATTTTTAAACAATACATACCTCCAAAACGTCACTGGTCCAGTATAAAAAATGTTGGTTTTGTCCGACGTTACCAAAGGTTTTATTCTAGATTTCATCATATTGTCAGAGTTGGAACTGATGTCCATAATTCATACGGTCTCGGTTTTCCACGCGCTGTAGTTCCCACACTACAATCGGACTATTTTGATAAAGGTCACAATTTGTAGTGTGATAATTTGGTATATCAGTCCCCAGTTATTTAAGTACTTCCATGAAAAGAAATCAATGCCTTTGGTACTGTTCGAAAAAACAGAAAATTTTCAGAAAACTAAAAAGGGGGGAGTACAATCAAAGTCCCAGTCCCCATTATTAGCAATAAAATACCATCAGAAGGTTGTTTGTCCTTGGACGAAGAAATATGTGCAACAAAGGTTGCATACCATTTAAAACAGGAGATTCAAATTGTTTGTTTCATGCGACACTAAGGGTTTAGAATATAATTTGGAAATTTACACAGGGGATGAAGATTTATACACAGAGAAAGGATGATGAACCTGATCTTGGTGCAAGCGGTAATGTCCTTGTTAGATTGACCAGAGTTATTGACAAATTTATGAATTATTCTGTGATAATTATTACATATTTTTACCATTGTTGGTACATATGGCGAAAAAATGGGATTTATGTAACAGGCGCAGCTCGTCGAAATAGGATTCTAAATGAATGGATGAAAGCAAAATGAAGATGATGCCTCGGGGGACTTGAAAAGAATTTGTTGCTTGTGTTGATGGAGTCCATGTAAGTAATGTCGGGAGTAACACCGGCCGAGAAAGCGCTTCATTCTTCTTGGCATTGATTTGCCCTACAGTCATATTAAGTTTTTCACAGAAAAATAGGATTTGTTTAACTCTGATTTGCCTCTCGCAAGCTGTAGCTTTCCCGGTCAAGATCCCATTCTGCTAAGCAGTTTCAGGAGGAACCGGGTATCACTCGAGTCAGTACGCTACAGAGTTTCAAGACGTCTACCCATCAAATTCGATGTAGAGCTGACAGAGACAACACCCCCCCCCGCCTCCTTTCCTTCGTTTTTGGCGCGTGACGACGGGTGTGGTAAAAGCACGCTAAAAACTAAGACATGGATCATCAAGTTATGTTTAGACTATGATGTCTCTGTTCTCTGCGTAAATCTAACAATGATGTTTATGTGATTGCGGTAAACAGTGACGATCGAGTTGTGAACTCGTCACACAGTAAAGTGACTTAACCTACAAAAGTGTAACCTCATGTCGCGTCAAGTAAGGATCAGTGTGTGAACGTGTCACACACTTCCCCACGTCCCACCACCGGGATCAGGCGATCCTGGAGCCAATCTTAACTTCAGGTCTCCACTGAGGCTTCTCCGTCACCACACTCCAGCCACGTCCCACCGCCGGGGTCAGGCGATCCTGGAGCCAATCTTCACTTCACCACTCGGATTTCTCCGTCACCACACACCAGCCACGCACCAGTCAGTACCATCCTTGTCCATTCCGTTCTTCAAATCATCAATCAGGTTATCATGACAAACAAATTTAGGGTTAGTTTTTATATTTAAGTTTTGTATTTTGTTTGTATTTTTTATATTTTGATTTGTTTTAGGGTTAGTTTATCAATTTAAGTCCAATTTATTGTTAAATAAATTACTCTAAAAATATAAATTTGTTTTCATTTGGGAATGGAGAGGAGCCATCGGTATATAAGAACCCCGACACCTACTTTGGGATCTAGGAGTCCTGTCTCGCATACCGAGGAAATAAAGGGAAATACTACAATATATTAGGTAGGATTTGCCTGACCGCTCGCAAGCTGTAGCTTTCCCAATCAAGCTCCCATTCTGCTCAGCAGTTTCGGAAGGAACCGGTAATAACTCAAGTCAGCAAGGCACATAGAGTTGCGAGCCGTTTACCCATCAGTTTGCATGTATTTGTACGCCACCCTTTGTAATTTTTGCTCAATCAACATTTTTTCTAAGGTACAAGCTGTAGCTTTCCCGGTCAAGCTCCCATTCTGCTAAGCAGTTTCAGGAGGAACCGGGTATCACTCGAGTCAGCCGTTTTTTACCCATCAGTTCGCATGTATGTGTTCGCTATCCTTTATAATTTTTGCTCATGCTTTATAATTTTGTCATTGAGGAAACCGAGAATTTAAATCAAGATGATCAATATTTAGAGGACTATCTACTGACATCCTCATTGCATCTACATCGATGGTCACTAAAGATATGGTCACTTATACAGAAGTTCAAACAAGAAGACCATTTGCAGACTTGGAGAACAAGCAGAAGAAAAGGCGGTCGAGTACGCTAAGTGACTATTCGGAAGAGGAATTACATTTTTCTTTGGTCACTATTCTTAAATCTAATGGAAAGGAGGCCCTTGCTCGCATCATTGACCACCTCGTGAAGAATTCTGATAAAGTCCCAGATGTCAAGTGATATTTGTTCGACAAGAAAAAGAAGGAAATTATTCAAGAAGATCAAGCTTTGGCTCTTACTACTTCATTAGATTTGTCAAAGTGGAAATATTTAACTTTGAGGGCTGCAATGTCAGATTTTCTGCAGCTTCTTTCCTACTACAAATTATTAAAAGCTAAGAAGAGGTGCAATTCAGATGCCAAAGACGTTAAAATATCTGAACACGGAGCAAAAGTAAAAAATATACGCTGAAGTTGTGTGTTCACGCGGAATAAGCAAATGTAACTAGTATTACATATAGTGAACGAATTTTACTATACAAAGTGTACAAATTTGTAAATTACCAAATTTAATAAAGTATGTGGAAAAATTGTGTTCAGAAAACAATCAAACTAGTTTAAACGGTGAAAATCGCTGTGCATCGGAAGTGTTTGGCTAAGTTCGGCGTACAGTATCATGACAGTATGAGTTATTACAATTACTCCCGCTTCACCTAGCTAGCCCTAACCCACTCGCTTACTACAGTACCGTGCACCGAGAAGGACAGACAATCTCACAATGATACAATACAATGCACATACTGTTCAAATGATTTGAGTCCTTCTAAATCGCTGAAATGCTCCCGTTGTTACGAATGTGCGCATCGGAACATCTGCATCTAAATACAAGAACATGTCCCAAATGGCATGTTCCAACTGGAAATGTTCTACATGCAAATGACAGGATCCTAGAACAAGGTTCAGACTCCCCGCATAATTTGAAACACATACAGATAACTACACAAATTGAAGTTAGAATAAGTCAAACCATTAAATCCATGTTTGAGAAGTCTATGGAGACCCTAATTAATAATATGAATAAGATTATTAAGGACGAAATTACAGCAGCCCTCCAATATTTAACTTACGAAATGGATAAAAATGGAGATGCAATTGGAAATGGAGGTGGAAAAAAAAACTCAATGAATCAACTACGTGTATTGGAACTAGAAGGTCAGTTCAGTGCGCATCAACAATGGCTCCGGATTCGAGCAATGCGGTCATATGGAAAAATCCAAAGCCATCTTCGACGTTTTACCGCAAGCCTGTTAAATTCCAGTTTGCGAAAGAAACTATTGACTTCGTCAAACAAGAAAAGCACATGTTTCAAAATGTGGAAATTTCAAAATTACTCACGATCTGCACATGACGATGATTGATGACAAAGTGGCTACTATTATTACAGACACTCCATCTGCAGTACCTGCAATGTATGTCCTTCCAAACCGAGTGAGATGAATGACCTATCGCGAATGTTTTCAAGACCCGTTGGAGATGATGTATGTACCAGTAGGACTCTCGTCACTTCATATGTGGATACGAAGCACGGAGTGTATTATAATTTAGATTTCAAGATGTGGTGAGAACAAGAACCTTAAGCAGGCAAGGACATGACACAAATCACGAAGATAGATGAAGATATAATAAAACACTGCAGTCATCTTGTGAGTGATATCTTCTGGGAATGCTATCGACATAGACAGTTTCCGTCTTTACCCCTGGTACAACATGCCAGCCAGCATACACGAGATGCTGATTCATGGAGGTGAACTTTGCAAGCATTTCTCTTGCCTTCCCATCGGGATTTTGTCAGAAAAAGCAGCTTTAGCAAGAAACAAGGGCGTTCGGAATACCAGAGAGCGTCACACGAGAAAAATGGGGAGAATACAAAATAATGAAGATATTCTACATAATTTTTTGATAACTTCATCATAAGTACATAGATCACAGAGTGACCTACTAAACAGAGGCATATGAACATAATCACATAATTAACTTAGAGTTTCTGTACAAAGTGGGGAGGCAAGGGTAGGTTTGAAGGTATGAATGGAAGAGGCACAAAGAACATGACCTCGGCGAATAAGTAATGTGTTTTCTGACATCCCATTTTTTTTTTGATTCACAAAATATACTACAGAGTTAAAAAAAACTTCATTTGTAGGGATAGGTTACTAAAAATATTGTATAACCACATTATTGATGTAAAATTGATGTTTCAGTGTCGTTCTGTTTCTTGGACTGAACAGTCGTGTACATTAAACTCGTGCGTCTTGCCCCGGCCTAACACATTATGGCCGGGTCCGTCCAAGATATTATTGACAAAATTAAAATAGAAATAAACAAGATAAGTACGATAAAAGATTCAAAAATAAAAATAACAATAGAACAAAATCTAAATTTATTGGAACAAATATACACAAAAGAGAGTTTAAAATACGTAAATGAAATTACCCAGCTACAAAAAAAAAAACAACATAAAAAATGAAGAAATAATAACGAAAATAGAAAGTTTAGTCAAAGATGATAAAAAATCACATGAAGTACAAAAACTAATTATAAAAAAAAAAGAAAAGCTAGAGCCGAAATACTCTGTAATTATAAGAAGCAAAAATTCGATTATGAACCAAGAGGAACTCATAAAAAAAATTAAACAAAATGTCAATGTATCCAAAATGGGAATAGGGATATCAAAAATCAAAAAAAATTTCAAAAGGAAACATCATTATAACTTGTGAGACAAAAGAAAATGCCACTAAATTATTATTAGAAGTTAATAAAAAATTAAACAATGAAATAAATGCGGAAGAATTAAAAAAAAGAAGACCTCATATTATTATTAAAGGACTTGACATGGATATTCAAGAAGAAGAATTGATTCACTCTATAAAAAAATCAAAATTTGGGATTCAAAGAAATAATGGAAAAGAGTGAAAACAACACTATCACCCTTAAAAAAGTTTTTAAACCTAGAGAAAACCAAACAACTACAAACTACATTATTGAGACAAGTGGAGAGATGAGAAAATATATGATTTCAACAGGAAAATTGAACATAGGATTTCGACGAGTAAAAGTGGAAGATTGCCATGCCCTTATACAGTGTTATCACTGTCTAAAATTCGGACATACATCAGCGAGGTGCCTGGAGATTACCAACCCTGGGAATTGCAGCCACTGCGCAGGAAAACATAATGTCAAACAGTGCGTTGAAAAAAACAGCGCCCCAGTTTGTCTAAATTGTAAATCGCAAAACATAAAATTTGATTAAAAATACCCGACAGAACACCAAACAAATAATATAAACTGTCCTTATAGATTAAGAATGAAAAAAATTGCGGAAGACCGCATTGAATATGAGTGAGTACCTGAAGATTTTGACCATTTTTGCAATATATATATATTTAATACATATTTAGATTCAATTATTTTTCATTCTACATAAGTATTAGAAGTAACATTTATTCACCAAAACTATTATGACTAGTAATTTTTTACTAAACAAAATTGATTCTAATAATCAAATTACAGAAGAAATATGCGAATCTACAGCTGATTGTAATGCGGTATTATGTAAAAAAAATAATATTTTTTCTCTCTTTCATACAAATATAAGAAGTCTTAATAAAAATTACGACGAACTTCAGATAAATTTAAATTTGTTAATTAAGTCCCCTGCCTGCATAGTGTTAACAGAAACTCACTCGAGTGATAGTAATAAGAATTTCAACCTACCGGGATACAATTACTTTACAACAAAATTTCATTTCAATAAATCAAGCGGAGTTTGTATATTCATCAACAATGAATACGAAATAATAAATACAACAGAAATAAAACTATCCTACACTAACTGTTTAAAAATAGATATTAGAAAAAATAACAGTATATTTCGTATAATTGGTATGTATAGATCCCCAAATGCAAACGTAAATACTTTTATAAATGAATTATATGATATACTTCGAAATTCGCGAAATAAATTTACGATCATAGCTGGTGATATGAATATAAATATTGCGGACAATTATAATGACATTCATAAAGAAGAATACCTTAATATGATTGCTGAACTAAATTTTAAAAGTTGCATCAACAATTACACTAGAGAAATACACGGACAAAAACCTTCCTGTTTAGATCACATTTTGACTAATCCTAACGATATTAACAATATTGATACTATCAATGTGTTTAACGGATCACTACTCGTGCATTTTTAGATACAATAGTGAAAAAAAGATAAAGAGCCCACCATTACATCAAAATCAGACAAAAAAAGTATTATTAATTTAGAAACTCTGTACGAAAGATTATTACACCAAGACTTGTCTCCCGTATTAGAAACAGTAGAGACGGAGTTATCATCTGTAAAATTTGAAAAAATCTTTCTGGATCATATTCAGGCGTCACAAAATGAAAAACATATAAAAAACCCTATTATCTCCAAGCACCGTAAGATTAAGCCATGGATAACTCACGGACTAGTAATTGCAGCGCGGAAAAAAGAAAAATTATTTAAATTAACTAAAAAACATCCACATGATGATAACCTAAAAAAATATTTTAAAAAATATAAAAACAAATTAACACATTTAATAAAAATAGTAAAAGAAGATTATTTCAAAAAAAGAATCAACGACACTAATAAAGATAGTAAACAAATATGGCAAATAATTAATGAAATAATTGAAAAAAATCCAAAAACTGATCACATAAAAAATATCAAACACAATGACGTCAAAATTAATGTACAGAATCAAACTAAAGAGTGTACAAATATATTTAATACTTATTTTGTAAATGTAGGGAAAAATTTGGCTTGTGAAATTTTAAAAAACAAAACATCCATTACAAATTGTAAAAAAAATCTTCCAAAACATGAAAAAATGCTTAATTTTCTACCAACCGACCATTCGGAAATAGAAAAAATTATAAAGAATCTGAAAGGCGGATCCGCGCCGGGATACGATAACGTTACATCGGGAATATTGAAAAAAGTCAACTATCTGGTGAGTAAGCCGATTGCTCATATCATTAATATGAGCCTAAAAAGAGGAATTTTTCCCTCAATATATAAGCAAACTATTGTTACTCCAATTTATAAATCAGGAGATCCGGAAAATGTCAATAATTATCGTCCCATATCATTAGTTTCTAATGTTGCAAAAATTTACGAAAAAGTTGTTAAAAAAAGACTATCAGATTTTATAAATAAATTTAAAATTATCAATGAAAATCAATTTGGCTTCATACAAGGACTAAGTACCGACGATGCTATAGCAAAAATCACCTCTATTATTAATAATAATTTAGATAAAAGAGAAAAAACTAATGGTATATTTATTGATCTTCGCAAAGCCTTTGACAGCATATCACATAAAAAATTATTTAATAAACTTAAATATATTGGGATAGAAGGAAAAGCTCTATTATGGCTAAAAAGCTATATGACATGTCGCACCCAAAGAGTAAAAATTCTTAACATCTTAAGTGAAATTGAATTAATAAATTTTGGTATACCCCAAGGCACAGTACTAGGCCCATTGTTGTTTATTATATATGTCAATGAAATTTTTAAATTAAAATTAAACGGTAAAATAATATCTTATGCTGACGACACTGTCCTAATTATAAATGAACTTACTTGGGAAGATGTAAAGAACAATGCCAACGAGGACATCAATTTATTAAAAAAATGGTTCCATAGTAATTTATTAACACTAAACAGTGAAAAAACTTTTTTTCTACCCTTTTCCATTAACCAATTTGACCTCCCAGTAAATTTCAATATCACAATCCATAATCAAAATGACAATATTAATCATTCTTGCCCCCAATTATGCTCGACAATTAAAAAAGCGAATAATATTAAGTACCTAGGCATTATAATTGATAGTAATTTGAAGTGGAAAGTACAAATAGCCACTATGGTCAAAAGAATTAGGAAACTTATTTATGTATTCATTAGACTAAGAAATATTTTATCTCTAAAACTTATAAAAACAGTATATTATGCTTTAATACAATCAATTCTGCAGTATGGAATTATAGGCTGGGGAGGAGCTTATAAGACAAACTTAAAATCACTCTCTATTATTCAAAAAAATATTGCAAAAATAATTCTTAAAAAGCCCAGAACTTACCCATCAAAACTAGTATTCGAAGAACTTAATATACCAACTATTGAAGAAATTTTTAATAAAGCCGCTATCTTACAAACTTTTAAAGAAAAAACAATTGAAGTGCAAAATTCAAGTAACTCTAGATATTCTAATAATTTAATTTTGCACAGATGTAAAACAACAGCAGCGTTAAACCATTATACGTACATAGGTAAAAAAAACTTTAATAAACTTCCGGAAAACTTAAAATCTATAAAAAATTATCAAACTTTTAAAACTAAAATTAAAAAATATTTAAGACTCACCCCTTCCTAGACTCCATACCATCAAGAATATTTATTTTTAATTTTTAATTTACCTTGTTAATTTTTTAGTTTTTAATTTTAATTTACTTTGTTTTAATTTACTTAGTTTATAAAAAAAATAAAAATAAATGTGAAACGAACTCCCTCTCTAAACACAAGTATCTACTTTATTAGAGAGGTAGAAACGTTATATATAAGATGTTCTGTATATTTACCTATTTTGTATTTCAAAAATGTATTTTTGTAAAAAAAAAAATAAAAAAAATAATATGGCAAAAAAACCTAGTAAATTGTATCCCACGCTTTGATAACCTGACGATCTTGAGGGTCCTGTCTCTCCAAGAGTTGGCTGAGCGAAAGTAAGTTCTTATAATACAAATATCAGTTAACAAAACCTTTCTCTCCTTTTTGTACTATTACAGCATGTATCACAAAACAAAATTATGAGCCGATCTCTTTCAGCTAACACCCCAAAAACTCGCCTCCCATATAAGATGTGTTCGCCAAACTTCATTGCATTATGCAGTCATAATGCTTATATTGGATGTGATGAACCTAATAAGACCATACGTAAAGAACATTAACCTGTGCGGCCCTATGACCGTACATGTACGGTTGGCACTTACCACGCCAAAAGGACTATGACCGTACATGTACATTCTTCTGGCTTGGCGCTGTATGAGTAGTCTTCTGGCTTGGCGCTGTATAGCTGCCGGCCGAAGCTGCTCCATAAGTTTAAATATATTCCCCCGGATATTTGCATCTAAAGTCCGTAATTTTTTACATATTTAGAAATATTGTGATTTGTGATAAATTGAAAAAGTTAAAAGTGAAAAAAGTTCTAAAGTTTAGCTGTTATTTGCGAAAAATGCATCACTTTAATGCAACTCAAGTTAGCTTGTTGCGTGATGTGGTCCATTTCCTAGAAACGGACCGTTTTCAAGAGAAGTGCTCACGAAAAAAACACGTGTTAAATGCATCCCTACGACCATGTCAATACATACAGTGAATACAATAGACAATAGCGACCCTAAAAACTTAATGAAAAAATATCCTTACAGAAAAAAACACATAACATTATTAAACTTTATGGAGTACAGGGGCAATTTTAAAACCCCAAAACACGCTAAGAATGTTGGGGCCTGTGCGCCCGCGTACCTTGCCGCCCTAAGGGAGTACCTAGCTGCCAAGGTGTTGGAAATGCCCATCAATGCCTCCGGTGGCAACAAGAAGACCAGCATTACCTCCGCCATCTGCAGTTGAATATCCACATTGACGGGACCTTAACAAGCTGTTTCCCGGCATTACCATTAACAGCTAATACACAGTTTTTCATTAATATTTGTTTTTAATTTTCTCTCATCATTTTCATATCATAATCCATACCTGTTTAAGCGCCCTTGAGGTAGTTATTTACGAAAATGGCGCTATATAAATCATCCAAGATTATTATTATTATTACGTTCCCCCTTTTTTCTGACAGGGTATCGAGTTTGCGTTAAAACGGGTAACGTGTCGGCATCTATGTAATATTTTTAAAAACGTTTTGACACTGATTTCTAATATGGCAGTTTTAACGGCCAAGTTTCAAGATAACAAAATCACGTGTTCCGTAATGTATGCACCGCGTGGCGGTCAGTAACATTTCGTCCGCGTGCGGTTGTTTATCGAAATTTTGTTTACTATTTTGGCGGTAATTTCTCACAAATCTTTATAATCTAATTGTTTTCACTTTTATATGTCGGTATTCGTCGCTTTGATGACGTTTTTTGTGTTTTTTTGTTGATTTATGTTTATCGTGAGTGTTATTTCAGTTTTATTTTTATACGTACTTTGTTCTAATCTAATTGTTTGCAAGTATATATTCGTCTACATTCGTCGTTTTGATAACGTTTTCAGTATATTTTGTTGATTTATGTTTATTGTGAGTGTTATTTCAGTTTTATTTTTATACGTACTTTGTTCTAATCTAATTGTTTGCAAGTATATATTCGTATACATTCGTCGTTTTGATAACGTTTTCAGTGTATTTTGTTGATTTATGTTTATTGTGAGTGTTATTTCAGTTTTATTTTTATACGTACTTTGTTCTAATCTAATTGTTTGCAAGTATATATTCGTCTACATTCGTCGTTTTAATAACGTTTTCAGTGTATTTTGTTGATTTATTTTTATTGTGAGTGTTATTTGAGTTTTATTTTTATACATACTTTATTTTGATTAGTTTTTCGGTGTATTTTATTGACGGTTCACAATGTCTTTTCATTATACAAATGAAGATATCGAGCAAATGCTTATTGAAAGCGAAGATGAAGATATTTTGAGTGACATAGATGATTTGGTGATGTCATCAAACGAATCGTCTTCGGATGAATCATCTGATGAGGAAGACAGCAATCCACCCGCTGCTAAAAAAGTCAAAGTTGACAAAAGAAAATGGAATAAAGGAAGTTTCTCCCTGACGCTCCATACTTTCGATAGTTCTGCATCAGGAATAAGTCCGACAGCCAACATAACCGACGGAATTGGAATACTTCCAATAATTTTTTTCAGACTCGGTCATGGGCATGATAGTGCCCTAATAGATAGGAGACTAATAGATATGCAGACCAGTTAGTTATAATATATATATGCAGATAATAGATAATAATAAAAATAGATATGCAGACCAGCTAGTTAGCTCTTCGAAAATGAATAAATGGACGAATACATCTCTGGAAGAAATGTATATATTTATTATGACTATATTGATCATGGGTTTAGTTGGAAGAAATAATATGAAGCAATATTGGACAACTAATCAAATCGTGGAAACGCCATTTTTCCCAACGTTATTCTCTCGGGATAGATTTTTTAGCGTACTAAGAGCTCTCCACTTTGTTGACAATAGTAAGCCAGTAAATAATAAACTTTTTAAAATTGGACCACTTCTAGATTTGTTGCGATCATCATTTAGAGAAACGTTTACTCCGTATCAAAAGCTTCGCATTGATGAAAGCCTTATTTTATGGAAAGGACGTTTGTCGTTCAAAATTTATATGCCATCGAAAAGGCATCGCTTCGGTGTAAAAAAATTTGTATTTTGTGATGTACTTACCGGATACGTCTTGGACCTCATAATTTACAGGGGTTCAGAATCTGACATCATTTTGAATCCTGATATAGGCATGTCAGGTTCTGTAGTAACGACGTTGATGCGCGACGATTTGAACAAGGGCCACCAATTACACGTAGATAATTGGTATACGAGCCCGACACTTTTTGATTTTCTTTTTGAGAATGGGACAAACGCTTGCGGAACGGCCAGAAGTAATAGAAAAAACATGCCCGATTTCGACAAAGTCAAAATGAAAAAAGGTGATGTAGAGTATTACACATCTGGATCACTGATGTCAGTCAAATGGAAAGACAGGAGGGAAGTAGTGATGCTGACTAATATGCATGAGAGCAAAATGGAAATGAGCCATAAAATTGACTACCGAACAGGTCAATGTAAAGAAAAACCAGCAGTTGTCATCGATTACTCAAAAAATATGGGCGCAGTCCACAGGGTGGACCGAATTTTAGGGTTTGTTGAGTGCTCGCGTAAAACACTAAAGTGGTATAAAAAAATATTTTTTAGACTGCTTGATATATCTGTTACGAATGCCTTTTTTATGTATAAACATAAAACTGGCAAAAAACTCGCGTTTAGTGACTTTTATCTTAGTGTAATCAAACAAGCAATTGAAAAATATGGTGCGGAAAGAGTCAGCAGATCAGGGGGTAGACGAATGTTAGACCATCCATTACGCCTTACCGGAAGACACTTTCTAAAGTTTGTTCCTCAAACAGCGGCCCAAGGAAGCAGAACACAAAGACAGTGCCACGTTTGTCGCCACTCTACAAAAAGTGCAGCTAAAAGAAAAGAGACAAGATTGATGTGTGTAGAATGCGACGTGGCATTGTGTGCGCTTCCGTGTTTTGAGGAATACCACACAATAAAACAATATTAGTGAACTCAAATAAAATATTTTAGTGTATAGAATAATTTAGTGTTAAAAATTTTGTAAACAATGTTGTGCGTTATAATGTAAAATTACTTTGGAAAAATAACAAAATTGTGCGAAATCATCTGTTGTGAACCCCTGGAATTATTGATAGGTAAATACTCTTTATATTACTATACATAGTAGATACGGCCGCGGATTTGATTTCCTTCCAAATATTTACTAAATGTGTACCATATGACACTAAAATATACAAAAAATATATACATAAATTTTTTTGAAAAAAGCTCAGGCCTCCCGTATAAAACAACTATTTTTTGCTCAGTACCGGACAGGTTAACGCGGACCAATCCAATCAAATTATTATTGGGTCTATAACATAAAAACCGAAATTTGACACTATAGCAAACCATTGAACAGACACGGATGTCACTTCACTACAAGGTCAAGTAAAATTCTTCATGATGGTTCAAATTAATGCCAAAAATATTCAAGTGTGTAAAAAGTTTTCTTCATCATCATCCACAGTGTCAACAATGTAGAGAAAAAGAATGTTTATTTATCTGCATTTGAGAAGAAATGATGAAACCTCGTTTAAATGGTTTTGTACCCAGAGCATAGGATTTAAGACAGGCCGACATTAAAGACGCAAGTGGAAAAGTGTCGACAAGAAACGTAGAAAAGAAACGACAATTTAAAATATAACGGTCTGTTGCGGACGTCTATTCGCCATTGATTTATTTACTTCTAACAAATATTAGGGAACCCGGCGCATGTACGTAGGGCAATAAAGGTCTTTTTCCGCTACGGGGACAACTCCAACAGGCGCCAGGATATATACGTTAAATTATTTGTATGTGTGATTTTTGTATTTACTTATGTACAATGTGACTAGTTTGGGGAGCGGAGAGCGAGGCCGCCCATAGAGGGGCTGACGGTGCCTAGAGTACAGCTAAGCATCTCGATTTTGTAAATAAATACGAGACCTCCAGACTGATCGACGAGCAGCAGTAGCAGATTGCCTCCCAACTAATCGTACTTTTCCTTTTCAGCTTAGGTTAAGTTAAAATATATTCAATATTTAACTAATGTTAACATTTATTATAAATTAACTAAGCATTGTGTATTTTAAATAACTTATTTAGCATGTATTATAATATACTCTTAACAAATGTGTTTCTTCAAGCAGTGTAGTGTAGTGCAGTGTGATGTCATGGGTGCAGTGCAGTTTATAGTGTAGTGCAGTGTATAGTGTAGTGCAGTGCATAATATCAGTGAAAGTCAAGTGGAGTAGTGTTTTTCTCTTAGATTTTGCATAGGGTTTATATTTGCCACTTTCCCTACAAAAGTGTTTGCTTTGATTTTTCTCAATACAGTGAAAATAACTTTTTTTTTTTAAATGGAGTCGAAGCGCTTCTTAGCGCAGTTACTCCAAAGTGTAAACTCGTGTCCCATCAGGAACAATTAAATGTAGAATCAATGAAAAAAAAAATCTAAATTAATATGTGTGTACTACTCGACAAGTCTTGTTTTACTTCTCCTCGCCCACATTTTCAGCCGGTTATTGAACTGTGCCTGAGCTCTCTGTCACGATCTTCGACTGCACGATTTGGACTTACTACCCAACTGATTCCAGACCGCCGCGGACGCCACTAGGACTACCGTACCGTACAGTAACAGCTCTTTTCAGAGCTCCGAGGTACTTGCTACTCAGAGCTTACTGATACCACTCTTCGGTTTTACGACCCGAGGAACAGACGAATACAAGGTGAAAGCCCAGCGACTGCCCCGCAGCCGTCCAGAGCGAGAGGTTGCACCCCAAGTTGTAATAGTTCGCTATTACGCGCCTTTTATATTCTAAAAATTAATTACCATCGAATAAATTGTTCTATCGCAGAGTACTAGCTGAGCAATAATTTGTAAGTTTGACATTCCAACCTGTTCGCAACAAAATCAGAATTGACCCGTTGCGAACTGCAACTTTTCCGCTACAAGAAAAACAAGCATTCCCTTTTTAACTATTTAAAAAAATATTATTTCAGAGTGGCGATCCGAGTTAGGATATGTTCTCTATAACGGTCGTTTAGATCATTTTAAAAACCGACACAATATTGTTTATCCGAAAAACACCATTTTACAAATATTTTGACAGCAGTGAAGTCATAGATTTTGACATACAAATAGACGGGTGACACTTGACCATTTACTGCATTCCATAGAAATTGCTCAAAATCAGAAAGGTGATAAATAATTAATAATTATTCAGAAGTACCTAACTAACCTAAAATGGATCCACAGATTTACATTACTAAAGCAATAGATGCCACAAAACAATTACAAAATTGCATTATTGATAGTGGAACAAAATTAAGCAAAGAACAAATGAATAAACTGAATCCTAAAATTCTGAATATTATGGGTGTTATTGGAGAAATGACAACGAAAATGGCAGAAATAGTCACCGAAAATAAAATGTTAAAAGAAATGGTGTATAAAGGAAATCCAAAATTAAACAAAAATATAGGAGAAATAATAGTAATATCACCGAAAGAAAAACAGACTACCGAAAAAACAGAAGAAGACATAAAAAAAAACATTAGTCCGATAGAAAATAGAATCACTAATTTGAAAAATGCAAAAGACGGAAAAGTAATATTAACCTGCAAAAACAATGAAGCGTCAGAAAGATTGCAAAAAGAAATAGAAAACAAATTTCCAGACAAATACCAAACTAATGTACAAAAAAAAAGGATGCCATGCATTAAAATTGTGGGAGTCTCACATAAAATGTCGAACGAGGAAATCGTTACAAATATTAATAATAAGCGGAGAAGTGGCATCTGTTGACGGAGCGATGGCGAGTGCGCAGGCGAATAGTGTCTGGTCAAGTCTGAGAAAGGATTTCCACGATAATGATATGTAGAACGCCGATGAAACGTTACGCATTTTATCATACGAGGGTAATAATCATAATTCGTAAAGTAAGGTTTCCTATGCTGTCAATAAAGACAGCGGCACGCTGGGAGAAAAATGAGGGGAGTTGATAAAATGGATCAACAATTGGCTTCGTTTCCACTGATGCGACGATACAAAACAGGATATAAATATTTTTTTATATCCTCGATATGTGCTTATTCAATTCTTACTGTTTATATTTAAAAAAAAGCAAAAATATTGATAGTATTGTCGATTCCGGCTGATTGTGTCAGAGCAAATGATTGGCTAGAATTGGGCGTCCTGCAGCTGACAGTGAAATACGACTTCAGGCAGCTCATTGGGCTCACTTTCCTGGATGGGAGTGTGACCGTTGTGGAGTAGCCTTGCATATGCCAGAGTGCTTTAAAATTCATCATACACAAAAAAACCCAAGTTTATAAGTTAATTTAAACAAATCACAAGATAATGTTTACTTTCCCCGGCTTGCTTATTCTGAAAAGAGCACTCGGAGTAGAAGCAAGAGTGTCGTTATACCGGTGGAGAAAGTGCGCCATTCTTCTTGGCTTGGAGTAATGTTTTTACACCCACAAGTATAGACCTTTACTTAGCCCTATCAAGCGGCTACTGTCATAAATATTAAGTTTTTCAGACAAATAAATTTGCGCGGCTATGGTTTTTTTAAACTCTGATTTGCCTGACCGCTCGCAAGCTGTAGCTTTCCCGGTCAAGCTCCCATTCAGCTAAGCAGTTTCGGGAGGAACCGGTAATAACTCAAGTCAGCACGACACATAGAGTTTCGCTATACTTTATAATTTTTGCTTAATCAACAGTTTTTCTAAGGTACAAGCTGAAGCTTTCCCGGTCAAGTTCCCTATTCTGCTAAGCAGTTTTGGGAAGAACCGGTAATCACTAAAGTCAGCACCCATCAAAGCCAGATACAGAGTTGCAAGCCGTCTACCCATCAGTTCGCACATATGTGTACACTATCCTTTATAATTTTTGCTCGATCAACATTTTTACTGTCTTTGCGAATGGAATCAAGGTGCGTACCATCAAAGATATGAATGTTCCGCACAAGAACGGCAAACAGACCGGGCAGGTATCAGGCTGCGATGCTGATCGGCCTCGATAACGCGTCCAGCATGGTTGCGATCGGGGACCCAGTGCTTTGAGAAGACGGTCTGATGACCGCGGTAATCCCACTGGTAGCGGTTACTTACGGATGTGCCAATTGGAAGGGGAATGACTCCGCGGACGGAGTTCTGCAGGCTGGGAGTCTCAATGAAAAGAAGCAGTGCGGTGAATACGCGATTCACTTGGGAATCGCAGGATGACCTCATCAGCCAAACACAAGGATGCCGCCGGGTGATCACTGAATGTGACGCAGAGCATCAATGATTTAGCAAACATATGCGCTTTTAGATTTATTCTAAAAATCTTCTCACTGTTTCCAACTAATGGCGGAAGAATATTTCATGCCATTGGGCTTAATTTATCTTATCGGTTGTGAACTGGCAAGAACATTTTACCCGTGGCAGTTGTAGCTGATCTATGGGCGGAATGCGCACAATTTCACTAGATACTCTGGACTCATATTGTGCATTAATGTGTACATAATGTATCTACTTCTATTTAGATGTCCTTTAATATAGCGATTGTTACAATGTTTAATTGGAATAACATTTTGTTGGTCTGTAATACAGGTACATGATTTCAATGCTTTCTTTCAATAACTTAAAAACGATTACTATTTAATAATATAAATGTACAGTTGTGAAGGTTTATGGTCCACTCTTGTCTTTATACCTATTTTTATTAGCGGTGGCGTCTTTCAAATCTGTGCATGTGTATTGTTTATAATGGTGCGTACTTAACCTGTTAACCGAGCATGACTTATTTGTGTATCGTACGGGCAGGAAATATAGAAATGTCCTGAAAATATATGTTGTTCCTTTCAACGGGCGGGATTTTTTTGAATGGTGCGTGAGTCATGGAATTTAAGATACAGAGCAAACCAGTTGCGCTTCGCAATCGTGTGGGGTGCACGTGTATTTGGTAAGCGCTGACGTGTATGTACACTTTCATATTATAATCAGTTTTTTTTTTTAAATATATTTCTATTGCATTCAATATTTCTTTTGCAGAATATTTTTTATTTAGTATCCACCGAAGTGGATAAAAGCAACAAATATATTTTTAGAACATTTTTTAATTCTGTATTTAATTTTTCTTTTTGTACTTCGGTTTATTTTTGTTGTAATTGTTTATTTATCTTTACGTTTTCATACGTAAATAAAGGAAAAAATATGTTTCATTGTCTTTTGATTAATTTTAAGCAAACATAATAATGACAAATAATGCAAAAATGCGCGCCTATTGTGGGTTGTGTAATTGAAAAAGGATTTTTCCGGTTAACAGGTTAATTGTTCGGTGTGTAAGGGTCGAATTATACTGAATAGAAATTCCAGATACCGATATTTTTTTGTTGTTGCAAGCATTCATGGCATATTACAGAAAACCCTAATTTTGTCCCAAAACTATCGCAGACAAAATTTCTCCAGCACTGTGATGATTTACACAGTGCTGGAGGTATATATGATGTATAGATCATCATCAAAAATGTATAGATCATCATCAAAAATGGTCAGACGGTATGTTGCAGTTACGACGGCGATTAAAAAAATAAGGTCTCCAACAACGCCACGACAAACAGTGCCGGGCGAAATCCAACAGCACTGTGTTCCTCAGTTTCCTCACTACCGAATGGCACCAGTTCGAGGTCTATCGAAAGCTCAGCTACCGCTCAGCTCTCCTGTTCCTTAGCCTTAACACCCTCTCATCCAACAATCTATTATCCACGCTTGCTTCCTTCAGACTAAGGATGCAGACTTAGCCACGCATTTCTTCCGTCTGATCCGCAGTATGACGGTAAACCCAGTTGTACTGCAGAGAGTCAATCTCTGTTCCAGATAACTATCTCAGGTTTCCCCTCATAAGCTGGAGAACGCTTAAAGAACACCCGATAGGCCAGAAGTTTTGGTCTGATGAGGAAGTGTAGGAAGCAGTCACTTTTTCACACAATTTCTATGCGATGTGGCTAATCCGGAAGGTCATCCAACAGGAAGGAGACTATATAGAAAAATAGACAAGCTTCGAGCTTTCGGATGATGTATCTCCAGTTGAGAAATGTGATTTTGACCTTATTTTTTTTAAATCGCCTTCGTATATGCAGCTAAGAGCTTTCTGAATAAGCGTTGTTTGTTCCTACTTCTCGGAGGAGATTCCTATTCCACGGGCAGCTTGGACTGGACCCCCCACCCGACAGATGATCCGACTTCGGCTAAATGTTGCCGTATCGCTTGGTCCAAGATGGCCTGTAAAGAATAACAATTTTTGCTAGTGAAACGGCTAAAAGAACCAGAGGTAACATTAAAATTATCAGTGGTATTGCAACTTGAGCTACTTACAGGAATTTCTTAAGCTTATGAGAGTAAAAAAATCCATCAGATTATTTTTTTTAAAAGTGTGTCTAAATTATTAGTAAGACATCTCATAAATGCCAATACGCATGCATGCTTTAGCAGTATCTGTTTTATATCCCATTGGTGGATTTTTCTTTCTAATCCTTATCCGCATCCAATGGTGCATAGGGCACTGCATTGTATTGATGCAGTGTTATCTTGATTGTTACTTACATGAAGGCAAGGTTATCATTCCTGCGCTTCGATGAGTCCAGGTAAATATTAAATAAATATTGGAGTGTAAAATCACCAATATTTATTTTCACCCACCACCTGAGATGAAACATGAACCCTCCAGTACGGTAGTTAAACGCGCTAACCATTACTCCACGGAGCCGGACGAAAAGATTTATACTTTGATTAGATGAAATGTTACACAAATCAGGGGTAAAGCTTTATTTTAAATAACGATCATGTACGGCAAATGCTGTTTAGTATCAGTAAAGTTGATTGGTGGTTGGACATGGCTGTATATAGCGTCCACCTCCATAGTCTAATAGTCTGCACACTTGGCTACCATACTGGAGGTCCCGGGTTCGATTCCCAGGTGGGGGTTCAAGTAAATACATGTGATTTTTTTCACTCTACTTTATTTGAGTTCGCCTACGACCCCTTCATTTTGGGTGACGTCATGTGACCTTTTATTATTTGGTATTTATCAAATATACTTATTTATCTTTACTCAGCATTCAGCAGAAGATGAAGAAGCATATAGCTAGGATTGCAGTTGAGACACGACTAGTCACCCACCTGAATGTCCCTGCAGCCCTGGATAGCAGTCTCCAGCACCTTGGGCAGGTGGTCCATGTGGAACCGCTGTGACATGGACAGAAGAGCTATATTTCCTGAAACATTACAAATTCATTTATTACAACACTGAACAAAATTAAAACAATAATACATATACACTTGGGCCTCAAAATTCAATACGGCTATATCCGCTATAAAGACCAAGAGCGTG